>NW_019943307.1:171129-179743 GCF_002910315.2 Salvelinus sp. IW2-2015
AAAAGAGAGAGATCTTCTGCTGCAGATCCTCTCAAGCTCTGTCAGGTTGGATGGGGAGCGTCGCTGCACAGCTATTTTAGGTCTCTCCAGAGATGTTCGATCAGGTTCAAGTCCGGGCTTGGTTGGGCCACTAAGGAGTTCCAGACACTTGTCGCAAAGCCACTCCTGCGTTGTCTTGGCTGTGTGCTTAGAGTTGTTGTCCTTTTGGAAGGTGACGCTTCGCCCAGTCTGGGGTCCTGAGAGCTTGGAAGAAGGTTTTCCATCAAGCATCTCTGTGTACTGATACCGTTCATCTTGCCTCGTCCTGATAGTCTCTCGCAGTCCCTGTTGGCCTGAAAAACATCCCCACCAGCATGATGGTGCCACCGAATCATGCTTCATCCGTAGGGATGTGCCAGGGTTTTCTCCAGAACGTGACACTTGGCATCCAGGCCAAAGAAGTTCAATCTTGGCTTCATCAGACAGAGAATCTTGTTTCTCATGGTCTGAGAGACCTTAGGTGCTTTTGGCAAACTCCAAGCGGGCTGTCATGTGCCTTTTTACTGAGGAGTGACTTCCGTCCTGGGCCCACTCTAGGCCATAAAGGCCTGATTGCTGGAGTGCTGCGAGATGGTTGTCCTTCTGGAAGGTTCTCCCATCTCACAGAGGAACCCTGGAGCTCTGTCAGAGTGACCATCTGGTTCTTGGGTCACCTCCCGGACCAAGGCCCTTTCCCCGATTGCTCAGTTGGGCCGGGTGGCCAGCTGTAGGAAGAGTCTTGTTGTTTCTAAGTCCATTTAAAGAATGATGGATCCTGTCTCGGAGCTCTACGGCCAATTCCTTCGACTCGTGGATTGGTTTTTGCTCTGACATGCACGGTCAACTGTGGGACCTTATATAAGACAGGTGTGTACCTTTCCAAATCATGTACAATCAATTTGAATTTACCACAGATGGCTCAATCAAGTTGTAGAAACATCTCAAGGATGATCAATGGAAACAGGATGCACCTGAGCTCAATTTCGAGTCTCATAGCAATGGGTCTGAATACTTATGTAAATAAGGATTTTCTATTTAAATGTTTAAATAATTTGCAAAAAAAAAAACATCTGTTTTGGCTTTGTCATTATGGGGTATTGTGTGTAATTTTATAAATGTAAGAATACGGCTGTAACGTAACAAAATCAAGGGGTCTGAATACTTTGAACTTTTAGATGATAATGTGTCAGTTTAACCCATTCTGGTATTGTTTGAGCACCCTGCTCAAACCTCCAGCAGTGACTCGAGGTTTTACAGTAAGTTTTAAAGGGGTTTTACAAAAGTTTTACAGAAAGTTTTACAGGGTTTTACAGTAAGTTTTTAAAGAGGTTTTACATAAGTTTTACAGGGTTTTAGAGTAAGTTTTACAGGGGTTTTACAGTAAGTTTTAAAGAGGTTTTACAGTAAGTTTTACAGGGGTTTTACAGTAAGTTTTACAGAGGTTTTACAGTAAGTTTTACAGGGGTTTTACAGTAAGTTTTAAAGAGGTTTTACAGTACGTTTTACAGAGGTTTTACAGTAAGTTTTAAAGGGTTTTACAGTAAGTTTTACAGGGGTTTTAGAGTAAGTTTTACAGAGGTTTTACAGAGGTTTTAGAGTAAGTTTTACAGTAAGCATGTTCTGATAGTGCATTTGCCTCTACTATTAAAAGCTGGAAATGTGTGAATGGTCTTATCATTGAACTCTGCTTGATGGTTTTGATATGCTTTCATCATGATCCACCTGCTGCTTCATACTAAAATAGATTATACTTTACGTTCGTCAAACAACGTGGAAAATAATCATCAAGTCTAAAATTGTTGCATTTACCCACCATTCTCTGAAGACGAGATTAAAAACCAAACTTCCGATGAGTTCAATCATTTTTCTCTATCTTCGGTCATAAGTTATAAATAATCAGAAAATATACTGACGTTACATTTTGAACAACATATTAAGTTGGATTTATTCTTGAAAAAAATTTGCTAATTCAATATGTTTTTTGTTTGTTTGTTTAATTTCATTTCACCCCCAGAATAATTATTTACAGTGTGGTTGAGTGTGTAAAATCCCATGAAATGTACCATCTTACTACCCAAGAAGATGAGCCTGCCTTCCAGGACACCTACAGTACGACACCAGCTGTCGCAGGAAGGCCAAAACGGATAATCAAGGACCTCAGCCAACATAGCCTGTTTCTACCCCCAGACCATCAGGCTGTTGAATAGCTACCACTAGTAAGCTACCTACATAGGGACTGTACCCTGCTATTACATCATGTGACTAATACACTGTAATCTAATCAACAGGTTACAGCTACTCACCATCAGGATTGTATGCACCGTAGGAGATGAGGAGAAGGAAAAGGAGAAACAGGCCTGGAATACACAGAAAATACATCAATACACAGACACTACTAATACATTAGACCATGGGTGTCAACTCTGGCCGCGCGGCCAAATTTGGCCCGTGGGGTAATTATATTGGCCCGCGAGACAATAACAAATTACTACTAGAGCTGGCCCGCCGGTATTATACAGCGCATTCACCGCTAATACTAACGAATCCAATAATGCTCTGCTGTTTTTTCGCGCGCCAATCAGGACAGGACCCAGAAACGCCCTCCCTCTGTGACAGTAGTCATAGCAACATAGACGCTACAACTGTCAGCGCGCTATCCCTTCCCAAAAATGGCGAAAAGAAAGGCAGAAAACAGGAGCTTTCTGGACAAGTGGGAGCAGAATATCGGTTTACATATGTAAAAGACAAACCTGTTTGTCTTGTTTGTGGAGTCAACGTGGCTGTAAGTAAGGAGTACAACATTAGACGACACTATGAAACGAACCACCATGACAAATACAAGGACATGGACATGACTCAAAGGAGCCAGAAAGTAGAGGAGATGAAAGAAGTTTGGTTTCACAACAGAATATGTTCAAAAAAGCCACATCACAAAGTGAGGCTGCTGTAAAGGCTAGTTATATAGTGGCAGCAGAGATCGCAAAATCAGCCCGGCCCTTTAATGAGGGAGAGTTCGTGAAAAAGTGCATGATGAAAGTTTGTGACCTCGTTTGCCCAGAGAAAAAGCAAGCATTTTCAAACGTGAGCCTGAGCAGGAACACAGTAGCTGATCGCACATGTGATCTTGCACCAATCTGTATGACCAGCTGATGGAAAAGGAAAAGATTTCGTTTGCGTTCTCCTCGCTGTGGATGAGAGCTGCGACGCATCTGGAAAAAGTTTATTTTGGTATTTAAATCAGAAGGCTGCAAATAGAAAAGAGGCATACGATTTTTATTTAAATTTTATTTATTTAATAAATGAATGCCATTGATGTGTTTTCATTTGAAATTCGATTTTGCATGTCTCCACTATTAAATTATATATTGTATGGTAATAAGCGATGCTTGTTCCATATTCAATGTTAAAGCAAAACTTGTTTGGGTCCATATTAAAAGGTTATTTGTTCAATGTTGGCCCGCGACTTTGTTCAGGTTTTACATTTTGGCCCACTGGGTATTTGAGTTTGACACCCCTGCATTAGACAATACATCAAAACATTAGACAATACATCAATACATTAGACAATACATCAAAACATTAGGCAATGAATCAATACATTAGACAATACATCAATACATTAGAAAATACAAATCATACAAATCAGACCAACTGAGACTATACACACAGACACATCCCTCCCTCTCCCCCGCTCCTACCTGCCCAGTAGTCGTAGGTTGCGTGGTCCATATTTGTCCATGACGATGCCCCAGCGGCAAGGTGATGGCTGAGAGGAGAAATGATCCCACGGTGAAGGCCAGGTTTAACATCTCATCCTGGTCCTTACAGATGAGCCAGCCGTTCATCCTCGTGGGTCCGTAAGGGTCCTGAGGAGCCAGATGCCTCATTTCTACCCCATCCCCAGCCCCTCCACACCCTCCTCCTCTGAGTAGTAATCACTGTAGTCATAATCGCCCCCTGGTGAAGGCGGGGGACAGACAGGTTGGGGGAGGTGGTGTGGTTACCTAGAGAGAGGAGATGTGTCAGTATAGGAATCTTAAAAGGGGATGTGGGGTCTCCCACCTAGAGAGCTAATGTTTCTGGGTCTCCCTCCTAGACAGCTAATGTTCTTGGGTCTCCTCCTAGACAGCTGTTTCTGGGTCTCCCTCCTAGACAGCTGATGTTTCTGGGGTCTCCTCCTAGACAGCTGATGTTCTTGGGGTCTCCCTCCTAGACAGCTGATGTTCTTGGGGTCTCCCTCCTAGACAGCTGATGTTCTTGGGGTCTCCCTCCTAGACAGCTGATGTTCTTGGGTCTCCTCCTAGACAGCTATGTTCTTGGGGTCTCCCTCCTAGACAGCTGATGTTCTTGGGGTCTCCCTCCTAGACAGCTGATGTTCTTGGGGTCTCCCTCCTAGCTGATGTTCTTGGGTCTCCCTCCTAGACAGCTGATGTTTCTGGGGTCTCCCTCCTAGACAGCTGATGTTCTTGGGTCTCCCTCCTAGACAGCTGATGTTCTTGGGGTCTCCCTCCTAGACAGCTAATGTTATTGGGTCTCCCTCCTAGACAGCTGATTGTTCTTGGGGTCTCCCTCCTAGACAGCTAATGTTCTTGGGGTCTCCCTCCTAGACAGCTAATGTTTCTGGGGTCTCCCTCCTAGACAGCTGATGTTCTTGGGGTCTCCCTCCTAGACAGCTGATGTTCTTGGGGTCTCCCTCCTAGACAGCTGTTTCTGGGTCTCCCTCCTAGCAGCTGATGTTCTTGGGGTCTCCTCCTAGACAGCTAATGTTATTGGGGTCTCCCTCCTAGACAGCTGATGTTCTTGGGGTCTCCCTCCTAGACAGCTGATGTTCTTGGGGTCTCCCTCCTAGATAGCTGATGTTCTTGGGTCTCCCTCCTAGACAGCTAATGTTCTTGGGTCTCCCTCCTAGACAGCTGATGTTCTTGGGTCTCCCTCCTAAACAGCTGATTTCTGGGTCTCCCTCTAGACAGCTAATGTTCTTGGGGTCTCCCTCCTAGACAGCTGATGTTCTTGGGTCTCCCTCCTAGACAGCTGATGTTCTTGGGGTCTCCCTCCTAGACAGCTGATGTTCTTGGGGTCTCCCTCCTAGACAGCTGATGTTCTTAGGGTCTCCCTCCTAGACAGCTGATGTTCTTGGGGTCTCCCTCCTAGACAGCTGATGTTCTTGGGTCTCCCTCCTAGACAGCTGATGTTCTTGGGGTCTCCCTCCTAGACAGCTGATGTTCTTGGGTCTCCCTCCTAGACAGCTTGTTTCTGGGTCTCCCTCCTAGACAGCTGATGTTATTGGTGTCTCCCTCCTAGACAGCTAATGTTCTTGGGGTCTCCCTCCTAGACAGCTGATGTTCTTGGGGTCTCCCTCCTAGACAGCTGATGTTCTTGGGTCTCCCTCCTAGACAGCTGATATTCTTGGGTCTCCCTCCTAGACAGCTGATGTTCTTGGGGTCTCCCTCCTAGACGCTGATGTTTTGGGGTCTCCTCCTAGACAGCTGATGTTCTTGGGGTCTCCCTCCTAGACAGCTGATGTTCTTGGGGTCTCCCTCCTAGACAGCTGATGTTCTTGGGTCTCCCTCCTAGACAGCTGTTTCTGGGGTCTCCCTCCTAGACAGCTGATTGTTATGGTGTCTCCCTCCTAGACAGCTAATGTTCTTGGGGTCTCCCTCCTAGACAGCTGATGTTCTTGGGGTCTCCCTCCTAGACAGCTGATGTTCTTGGGTCTCCCTCTAGACAGCTGATATTCTTGGTGTCTCCCTCCTAGACAGCTAATGTTCTTGGGGTCTCCCTCCTAGACAGCTGATGTTCTTGGGGTCTCCCTCCTAGACAGCTGATATTCTTGGGTCTCCCTCCTAGACAGCTGATGTTCTTGGGGTCTCCCTCCTAGACAGCTGATGTTCTTGGGGTCTCCCTTCTAGACAGCTAATGTTCCACCCCCCCCTCTACCCCCTGACTATCAGAACACAAACATTATAACGAGCAGGTAAAAAGAGAGGTGACATAAAGATGTTGGTCTTACCTTCTCCATTACACATGTAGGAGTAGTAACCTTCAGACTTGAGCATGATGAGTAGCGATCCCCAGCCCAGCAGGACAGCTGAGAAAAACAGGTTCTCTATGACGGCTGTCAACGCCATCCACCACCGCCTGGCGAATGCTGTGGCCAGGGACGGAGCCATGACCAGACGAGAGGGAGGGTGTGGGGGTGAGCAGAAAGTGTTCTAGACAGAATATAGTGAGGCCCTCTGCCAGTATAGTGAGCTCTCTGGAGATCAGGGTTTTACAGGTCTGTTTGAAAACAGAGAGTGGTTATTTCAGCAGTTATCCACACTGGGTAGTGGTTGCTTTGAATACAATATCATGTGATCACAGTTACATTAATTACTTTATTGAACTTTATTATTGTTCAGGAACAGTCTGAATGTTGATGATCACCATAGAAACCAGCAGACCCCCCCCCACCAAAACTCACAACTCTTATGTGACCACGTGGTCCTTTGATCTTCAAGGTGATTCGTATGCAACTCTCTCTTTGCCTCTGTTCTTGGCCCATGAGAGTCCTTCCCTCCCCCACTCCCCCTCCCTGTTATTTCTCAACTTCTCCCACCTTCCGCTATAAGACACATGGACACGCACATAAACCCGGGTGTGATTACCTAGGTAACAGTGTGACAGTGACACGTTTTAACTGAAATCTACAGTACCCGTGCGTGTTCTACCCGGTGTCCAGCTACAACAGCAAAGTTTCAGAGAGGGGCTGAGGGTGGACGGGGGAGTCAATTACGCGCTGGAGGCAACGACGGACTTCTGTTCCGTACCCGGTGCGGAAACTGATGATGAATGACTAACCGGTCCGAACATGACTAGCCTGCGGTCTCTCTCTCTCAACTCATCCGCATCTCTCTCAACTCAACACATTAGCGCAGCAAACAGACGCCAGATAAACAAAYCCGAGTTCATCTAATCATAACTCTGGAGCAAGAGACAAAACCACTTCAGAGAATAACGACAGGCCAAACCACTAGCTAATAAATGGGTAGTTAGTTAATGGATACTGGATTCAACAGGTTTATTAAACAAGTGCGCAAACAATTTCTCCAATTTTGCCCAGATTATTCTATAGAATCCCTGCCTCTCCACATGACTGAACCCCAGAGGAACGAACGAATGAGATCACTGGTTTTTCACCGCGACACTAAAATTATCAACTTTAATGTTTATGCATACTCTTTAACTTGGGAGAAATACATGGTAACTCTAATTACAACATAAAAAACAATAGGCCTATTCTAACGACCATTGATTACAACATTAAAACCTATTGCAATCAATTCAGCTCAGCACGTTTGTAATATAAAAGTAATATAAAAGTGAAGGCAGGTATGACTCCATGTAGGTATATTTCAGATAAATTGCATACCTGTGAGTCGCAGACACAGACAGCCGAGACAGAAGTTCAGAGTTTATCAGAATTCTTCAATTCCTCTTGTCTTGATATGTTCCTCGGAGATATCAACCCTTGGGCATTAATTCTTTCTTTATTTCTTTCTCTCTTTCTTTATTTCTTTCTCTCTTTCTTTCTTTCTTTCTTTCAATAACCAACATCTGCACGGAGAAGCCTTTTATACGCGCTCCTGTCTTCCTATTGGCTGTCGGAGGTGCCGCTAGAACACTGCTACAGCCAATCAGAGCACCCACTCACAGTCGTCCACGGAGATAGAGAGAGAGAAACAGAGAAGGAAGCAAGGAAGGAAGGGAAGAGGAAATTATATAGGCCTGTCCTACTGACAAAGATTGCGTTTTGATTAAGTGAGCTTTTGATTAAGATAGATAGATTAAGTGATTTGGAACCGGACGTTTATAATATTAAAGTGTAATTTCATTTTATTTGTTCACCAGAATGGTTCCAGTCTAGTCAGCCCAGTCTAGTCATCCTGTACATCAGAATGGTTCCAGTCTAGTCAGCCCTGTACATCAGAATGGTTCCAGTCTAGTCAGCCCTGTACATCAGAATGGTTCCAGTCTAGTCATCCCTGTACATCAGAATGGTTCCAGTCTAGTCAGCCCTGTTCATCAGAATGGTTCCAGTCTAGTCATCCAGTCTAGTCAGCCCTGTTCATCAGAATGGTTCCAGTCTAGTCAGCCCTGTACATCAGAATGGTTCCAGTCTGTCAGCCCTGTTCATCAGAATGGTTCCAGTCTAGTCAGCCCTGTACATCAGAATGGTTCCAGTCTAGTCAGCCCTGTACATCAGAATGGTTCCAGTCTAGTCGGCCCTGTACATCAGAATGGTTCCAGTCTAGTCAGCCCTGTACATCAGAATGGTTCCAGTCTAGTCGGCCCTGTACATCAGAATGGTTCCAGTCTAGTCAGCCCTGTACATCAGAATGGTTCCAGTCTAGTCAGCCCTGTACATCAGAATGGTTCCAGTCTAGTCATCCCTGTTCATCAGAATGGTTCCACGTCCTAGTCAGTCGCCTGTTCATCAGAATGGTTCCAGTCTAGTCAGCCCTGTTCATCAGAATGGTTCCAGTCTAGTCAGCCCTGTACATCAGAATGGTTCTTCAGTCTAGTCATCCCTGTACATCAGAATGGTTCCAGTCTG
>NW_019943308.1:0-8966 GCF_002910315.2 Salvelinus sp. IW2-2015
AGCGTTCCATTGTCTATAACGGAGTTGAGTTCCAGAGTCCATAGCGTTCCATTGTCTATAACGGAGTTGAGTTCCAGAGTCCATAGCGTTCCATTACCTATAACGGAGTTGAGTTCCAGAGTCCATAGCGTTCCTTATCGGTGGCTATTTTAGGTCGTCAGATCAAATGCCAATTTCTCAGCCAGACTATCACAGAAACTCACAACTTTTGAATGAATAACATGGAATGGAATGTATCAAAATAACTGTTCAAAACATTAAAAAAAACATTTGTAAACACAAAATTTGACAAGAAAATGTGTACAAATGTTTTAAAATATGCTTATTTTGGGGAATTTAAAACATTAACGTGTGTTACAAAAGGTTAATAAAAGAAACAGTGTTAAGGTTAACAATACTGTTAGACATAAATTGTAATTTTTCCACAATTTCCGACATTGGGAATGTTGGTGTTTTTAGACTGAGCTAACATATGGAATTGTTTTAAGATGGTTATGCCATTGATCATTGAGCAATTTGCACAAAAAAAAAAGTTTAAACTATGCAAGCCAGTTAAGAACAAATTCTTATTTTACAATGACAGCCTACCCCAAGCAAACCCTCCCCTAACCCGGACGACGCTGGGCCAAATGTGTGCCGCCCTATGGGACACACATTTAACCCTTTATTTCTGTTGGCACAAAACTAACTCCATCTGATTTTAAATAACCCGTGGTAATTATTATTGTATACATTTCATTCTGATCAAAAATATCCTTCCTGGTCTTGATTCTGTCCTCTTCATCATTTGAAGTCAGACATGAGATGATTTTTGCTTTAATGTGACGTCAAGCATAGACACTGAGCAAAGCACTACAAAATGAGATAATCAGATGTTTACAAATGTTGTGAAAAATATAACGGGAAGCATTTGATCCATAAACGTTTTATTGGCCGCTACGTCTATTTGTAGCTTTCACAATTCCTACAGTACAGAACTAGTCAAGTGTAGAACTTCAGTGGAATGCCCCTTTAAAACCACACATCAATTTCAACAACTGCATAGTTTGTACCCGTTTTTAAGATATTACTCACTGTTGTTAATCAGATCTCCTGTCTCCTCCTCTTCTTCCAATGTGACAGTAATCTCCCCCACTTCCTTCATTCCAAAAACGTCTTCCTCTTCTTTCACTGTGACAGTCACCTCCCCCACCTCCTCTTTCACTCCAAATACTGCATCCCCCTCTTTCTCCTTTTCTTTTACTGTAACATCCTCCTCCTCTTTCACTCTGAACGCGTCTTCGTCTTCTGTCAATGTAACGTCTTTCTCTTCTTCTTTCACTGTAACAGCCTCAACCTCTGTTTCTTGTTTCACTGTGACATCCTCTTCTTCCTTCTCCTCTTTCACGACAATGTTCAGCCCCAGAGTATCTTTCTCCGTCCAGCAGATCCCCTCTTTGGAAGTGGGGGAGTCGTTTAGTGAGCTCATGGTCGGGATGTTAGCTAGTTAGCATTAGTGACTAGGCTAGCACTACTGCTAATTTACCCNATGAGAGAGGAAAATAAAAAAAAAAAAAAAAAAGATCTTGAAAATGATACAGCAGACAATTGAGTGAAAAAAAAAAAAAAAAAAAAAAAAAGGAACAATAAAAAACAAAAAATAAAACGTGAATTCATTCAACCAAAAGTTAATTATTGTGGCCCAACTGTGCATTATAATTGATCACCCCTTTTACACATTTCATAGAGCCACATCGTTCATTTTTTTCAAATTAAATTACATTATTAAAAAAAAATTAAAATAAAAAATAAATCAAATTAACTCTCTCTAGCGTCATAATACCTGTTCTGCTGCAGAATACTGGACGAAGCGTCTGTCTGTGTCTGTCTCAGGGAACCACTACTGTTTCCTATGCCCTCTCACTGTTCTATAAATGCACTCCACAGGCTTTTCTCAAAAAGTTGAGCCTCAACCAATGACACAAACAGTTTTTGTTTTCAAAAACAGCAACACCTGACAGTATTACTATCCTCTGCATTGCCTGGATAAAAAGAAGGCCAGCTTTAATTAACACTTTGACGGCTAGTTTCCCTTTGCCCAATGTGAGGGAAAAACGTTGTCTAAAACTGTCGAGTGCGCTACGAGTCTAGGGCACCATGCATCTTCTCAGTGCTTAAACTCGAAGCGTTCTTCACTACGACGACCCTGGGGTCGTTTGAATCCCAAGCAGTATCACAATCCGGCCGCTTTGGTTGGATCAGATTCCCCATAGGTGGGCGGCACAATGGCCCAGGCATTGCCTGGGATTACGAGGTTCTTCAGTATATTGCGGGGCGTATAAAGTGGGTGGGTAAAAAGCCCCATCATTGTGGTAACCCATTGTAAATAAAATTTGCCTAAAATACCTCTTTGGGCTAAACGTCCCTTATGCACCCACCTCACAAACATTCCTGGTTGTTGGAAACTGCAGATGCCAGAGCGCAATTCAAATAAAACCAACAAGGAAGTATGTACAAATAACCATTCATAAGATACATGCCAACATCAGTTAAGAAGCTTAACTTCTTTCGTTAATCCCCCTGTGGCAGATCTTCAATAATAAGCCCTTGTAAGGGCAAAGCACAGCCATGCGTTTATTCGAGAGGACAGCGCCCCGCACACAAAAAGCATTACAAACATTCCAACCAGCAGGATGCCACCCAAAGTCAAAATACATAAAATAAAGCCTACCTTTTGAAGATCTTCTTTGGTTGCCACTCCAAATGTCCCAGCTGCATCACAAATGTCCTTGTTCTCTCCGATAAATTCCTTCTTTATATCCCCAAAAACTCATGTTTCCCTCCTTCAAAAGCATAACAAAACAATCACAACGTTACCAATGAAACTTCTCCAACAAGTCAAACAACGATTATGAATCAACCTCAGGTACCCATAATACGAAATAACATAAGAATTAATAAAGACGGAGAATCGTATTGTCATTACTTGAGTAAACACAAGGTAAGCGCATCGCAGTACACTTAAGACAAACACTACAGCCAAAATGACCACTTATAAAAACTACAAATCTAGCTAATTTTTCCAAAACAAGCCCTGAAACTCTTCTAAAACTGTTTGACATCTAGTGAAGCCCTATGAACTGCAATCTTGGAGTTTTATTCATATTAAAAATGACAGACATAGGAAATCAATGGGGCTGAATTTTTGTTTTTCTGGAGTTTCCTCGGGTTTTGCACTTGCCCATATCATTCTTTATACTCACAGACATTATTAACATTTAGAACATTTAGAGTTGTTTCTATCCAAATCTACCAATTATATGCATATCCTAGCTTCTGGCCTGAGTAAGCAAGCACGTTACTTGGCACGCTTGCATCCAACATCAAAAAATACTGCACCAGCCTCAAAGACAGGTTTTCATAGCGACTTGCCAGTTAAATTTAAAAAAATAAAATAAACTGCTGCTTGTTCTTCTCAATTTCTCTCAAAGCTCTCTGACTGAGCTTTATAGCTCCCTCTCTAACTTAAGCATAGCTGCTGAGCATGACTTACTATCCTGTACCTGTACACACCAATCTTAAAAAGCCCACCGACTACCTCATCCCCATATTTTTAACTTTACCCTCTCCTTTTGCCACCCCAGTATCGTCATGCATCATCACATCTTTCAACATCTAATCCACCCAGTGTTGTATGCCTCCCTATCTTTGAAAACATTGTTTTATTCTTAGAATTGTTCTTAATTATTTTACCTCGAGGGCCTATTATTCCTTATCCCTCCTCTTTCTACATTTGCACACCCACTACATAGATTTTTATGTTTTCTGTCTTTTTGTATTTGACTGTACGTTTTTAATTGAACTCTGTGTGTTGTTTTGTCGCACCTTTGGTATCTTGCCAGTTCGCAGTGTAATGAAACTTGTCTCAACGCTCTACCCTGGTTAAAATAAATGAAATAAAAAATTTATTGTATTGTATATTTTAAGAGTAAAAGAACCTATCATTCTAGTCTAGTGAACTATATACCACTGAAAGCGTTCATCATTAAGTCCTGTGTGTGTGTAGAGTATGCTAGATTCTACCCTCGCCTGGCCTTCTGCTGGAACTTTCCTGGGACCTGATTAACAAAACAGCCCAGTGATTAATCAGTGAGCACCCAGTGGGAACTTGGAATAACGATAAAAGACTCACTCTCCAAGCAGTGCGTTTCATCAGAGAGTCGGAGTGGGGAGCTTTTGACGGAAACAAGACCTAGGAAAGCAAGATATGTGACACTAGCGTTCAACAAGCCCCAAATAATGAGATCCTGTCCATTTTTCTGCTATTGACCTTTAGCGATACACTTAGAACTGGTGCACACATTCCCTATTACCGTTGTTTTACAATGGTGGGTCTCGTTTCCTGAATTACGAATTGATTGGTTAACTTAACAAAGCGCCCATTTCCGCAGTGTTCTCATGTCCAGCAAGTGTCACCCTTGCTCTAAATCTATATGTTTGAAATGCCGCATTTACTCTGTTCCATCTGACGCCTCTCAATCCACTGTCCATCAGCCAGCCAGCTATTTATAAACTTGATCTCCACATAAAAAAGATCTAACATATATCACAATTCTGTATAGACTAACATTCATTTCCAACACAAGATTTGTAATAAACCTTGCCTGCGGTTTCTCTAATTGCAACATTGTTTCAATATTTTAATTTGATCTCCAGCTCTCTGTCCCATATTAATAACATGTCGGAAAGTCTGAACACGAATCCACTGGCATAATTTTTAAATATTTCAACGATTGCAACCCGTTTGCATCTCTTCCAGCTTCAGTTTTTAATGATGTGTTAGCTGTGTTGTTGCGACTCCTCTCGGAACAACAGTGACTTGTTCCTGACGAGGGAAACACATTCACTAGGAAAACAAGCTTTAAGGCAGAATGCAATGCAGCTTAACCCCATCAGATTACCCTGATGTTGAGTTTATTTTTTTGCTTATGTAGTTTAACATCAATTGCTTTTAGCTTGTTTTTAAAAATCTCTTGGCAGAGGAAGAGGGTGTGACGGCTTCCATGGCATTTCCTATTCTCTTTGTACACTACCTTTTGACCAGGACGCCAAGTAGTGCATCTATATAGAAAAGGTGCAATTGGATGCACCCTTGTTCATATGGTCCAGAACCACTGGGAACAACCACATGTGGTTATAAGCTTAGTTCTGCATGCGCGGCTTTTATAAAGTGGTACAGCCTTGGAAACTTGGGTTGCCGTGAGACAGCACATCTTTAGCCTCTACAGATGATCTTCATCCATTCTTTCCCTCTTCCCCTCCTCCCAACCCTCTTTTCTCTTTCAGTCTACTCTGCTTATCGATTTTTCTCTTGCTCTCTTTGCTCTCTCTTTCTCTCTCTTCCCTTTCTTTCCCTCTCTTTCTCTCTCTTCCTCTCGCTTAGCAATTTTTTTTCTCCTCTCTCTGAAACCAAGTGTTTTAACTCTGTTTCAAACTCTTATACCACCCTGGTAACATGTTAATATCTTTGTCCCCGCATCCTTCCCCCTCCACTCCCCTACTCTCTCCCCCTCTCCCTCTCCCTCTCCTCTCCCTCAAACAGAATGTTGCCTTCTCCCATTGATCGAGCTTCCACTTCACAAGTCCTCATCTGCTTCTTGCTTCATCTTGGCTGTCGTCCACTCATTATTATTACCATTTAGTATTATCATTATTATTATGTACTATATATATATTAAGTATTCATTTATTAAAAATGTTGCAGCATACCTTCAGTGACGTGTATTCATAGATAACCAAGGAAGCCCAGCTTCCCCCAAAATGACAGAAATAAAAACATAATTATGTATCTTTCGTTCTCTGTTCATTAGTTTTCTTCAATTCGCAAGGCTGAAGTATTTCCACCTGCGAAACAGGCCACTCTTCTCTTTATGTGCTTAGGCCGAATAATACTGAGATGTCTGTCATACTCTTTTACCATTGTTGCCTCTTAGCACTGATGCTAGAAGCCATCCAGCAATTCGGCCTCCCCTTCATCATTCCCTTTTTTAAATAATAATAACCAATCATCTTGAGAAGAAAACTGAGTAGCTCAATTGTGAATGGTTCCTGGCGCATTTCAAAACAAAAGTAAAAGAAAGCCAGTTTGGATTTGGCTTCACAACGAGAAAGCAAAACTCATTGACAGAGACAACTTTGAATTGTTGCATCCTTATGTTTTGTCCTCCATTGCTATCTAGCTTAAATGAGCCCTTTTCTAATAGCCATGGATGGCAGATAGATTTGGACTTGTGTTTTTACTTAATTCTCACGTAGCTGACCAATGATTATAATGACGATTCTGAATTAAACCATAACATTCATACATTGTTGTTCCCTGAACTGAGAGGATTGGAAGTCAATATGTACTAGATTAGGAGGTTAACGTAACTAGCTGTCATCGTTGCCCATGAAAATAAAGTAGCTACGACAAGCATTTTAGAACAGAACCTAGGACAACAAAAAAAAAGCGTAAAGTCAACATTCACAAAGCTGCTGGCCATATGATATCAGACGGTGTACTCAAAAGCATGCCAGACCCAACTGGCAAGTGTCATTCCCTGACATTTTCAACCTCTCCCTGACCGAGTCTTTAATACCTACATGTTTCAAGCAGACCACCATAGTCCCTGTGCCCGAGGAAGCAAAGGTAACCTGCCTAAATGATTACCGCCCTGTGGCACTCACGTCGGTAGCCATGAAATGTTTTGAAAGGCTCGTCATGGCTCACATCGACAGCATCCTCCCGGACACCCTAGACCCACTCAAARTCGCATACRGCACCAACAGATCCACAAATGATGCAATCTCAAATGCACTCCACAKCGCCCTTTCTCACCTGGACAAAAATAACATCTATGTGAGATTACTGTTCATTGACTAAAGCTCAGAGTTCAACACCATAGTGCCCGCGAAGCTCATCACTAAGCTAAGGACTCTGGGACTAAACAGCTACCTCTGCAACTGGATCCTGGACTTCCTGACGGGCCGTCCCCCAGGTGGTAAGAGTAGGCTACAAAACGTCTGCCATACTGATCCTTAACGCTGGGGCCCCTCAGGGGTGTGTACTTAGTCCCCTCCTGTATTCTCTGTTCACCCACGACTGCGTGGCCAAACACAACTCCAACACCATCATTAGGTTTGCTGATGACACAACAGTGGTAGCCCTGATCACTGACAACGATGAGACGGCCTATAGGGAGGAGATCAGAGACCTGGCAGTGTGGTGCCAGGACAACAACCTCTCCCTCAATGTGAACAAGACAAAGGAGCTGATTGTGGACTACAGGAAACAGGCCCCCATTAACATCGATTAATAGTGGAGTGTAATGTAGTGTACTCTCAACAGTAGTGGAGTGGGTCGAGAGCTTAACTTCTTTGGTGCCCACATCACCAACAAACTATCATGGTCCAAACATACCAAGACAGTCATGTAGAGGGCACAACAAAACCTTTTCCCCCTCAGGAGACTTTGGCATGGGCCCCCAGATCCTCAAAATGTTCTACAGCTGCACCATCGAGAGCATCCTGACCGGTTGCATTACCGCCTGGTATGGCAACTGCACGGCATCTGACCGTAAGGCGCTACAGAGGGTAGTGTGAACGGCCCAGTACATCACTGGGGCCAAGCTTCCTGCCATCCAGGACCCTATATAATAGGGGGTGTCAGAGGAAAGCCCATAAAATTGTCAGAGACTCCAGTCACCCAAGATATAGAATGCCTGCTCTCAAGAGGTACCGGAGAGCCAAGTCTAGGACCAAAAGTCTCCTCAACAGTTTCTACACCCAAGTCATTAGACTGCTGAACAATTCATAAAAATCACCACCGGACAATTGACCTTCTTGTACACTGCTGCTACTCGCTGTTTGTTCGTTACCTATGCATAGTCACTTTGCCCCCACCTACATGTACAGATTACCTCAACTAGCCTGTACCCCTGCACACTGACTCAGTACCGGTGCCACCTGTATATAGCCTCGTTATTGTTATTCTTTTTGTGTTACTCTTTATAATTATTTTTTATTTTACTTTCATATTTTCTTCTTCTTGAACTGCACTGTTGGTTAAGGGCTTGTACAGTGCCTTGCGAAAATATTTACCCCCTTGGCATTTTTCCTATTTTGTTGCCTTACAACCTGGAATTAAAATAGATTTTTGGGGTGTTTGTATCATTTGATTTACGCAACATGCCTACCACTTTGAAGATGCAAAATATGTTTTATTGTGAAACAAACAAGAAATAAGACAAAAAACAGAAAACTTCAGAGTGCATAACTATTCACCCCCCCAAATCAATACTTTGTAGAGCCACCTATTGCAGCAATTACAGCTGCAAGTCTCTTGGTGTATGTCTCTATAAGATTGGCACATCTAGCCACTGGGATTTTTGCTCATTCTTCAAGGCAAAACTGCTCAAACTCCTTCAAGTTGGATGGGTTCCGCAGGTGTACAGCAATCTTTAAGTCATACCACAGATTCTCAATTGGATTGAGGTCTGGGCTTTGACTAGGCCATTCCAAGACATTTAAATGTTTCCCCTTAAACCATTAGAGTGTTGCTTTAGCAGTATGTAGGCAGCGAAAGCGGACCGGCGACGATACGAGGAGATAGTTCAACGGAGCAAGCACGAGAGGCAACCCCAATCATTTTTTTGGGGGGGGGCACATGGAGCCAGTCAGGGAGTCGAATGAGGAGCTCGACGCAAGATTCCGGAGAGAGGTGCTGGCATTGAGAGCGCTGCAGAGCGGGCGTACTGAGGTGCATGTAATCAGCCCGGTGCCACCTGTACCGGTCCCACGCATCAGATCTCCAGTGCGCCTCCACAGTCCAGTACGTCCTGTGCCTCTACCCCGCACTCGCCCTGAGGTGCATGTCATCAGCCCGGTGCCACCGGTACCGGTCCCACGCATCAGGCCTCCAGTGCGCCTCCACAATCCAGAGCTTCCGG
>NW_019943308.1:8991-15341 GCF_002910315.2 Salvelinus sp. IW2-2015
TTTTGAAAGGCTCGTCATGGCTCACATCGACAGCATCCTCCCGGCAACCACCCTAGACCCACGCTCGAAATTCGCATTACTGCACCAACAGATCCACAAAATGATGCCAATCTCAAATGCCACCTCCACAAAGCCCTTTCTCACCCTGCGACCAAAATAACATCTTGTGAGATTACTGTCATTTGACTAAAGCTCAAGTTTCAAACACCATAGCTGCCCCCGAAGCTCATCACTAATGCTAAGGACTCTCGGACTAACAACGACGCTACCTGCAACTTGGATCCCTGGACTTCCTGACGGGCCGTCCCCCCAGGTGGTCAAGAGTAGGCTACAAAACGTCTCCATACTGATCCTAACGCTGGGGCCCCTCAGGGTGTGTACTTATCCCCTCCTGTATTCTCTGTTCACCCCACGACTGCTGCGGTGCCAAACCACAACTCCAACAACCATCATTAGGTTCCTCTGATGCCACCACAACAAGTGGTAGCCCTGATGTCACCGCACAACGATGCAGAACGGCGCCATAGCGGAGGGAGTCAGAGACCTGGCAGTGTGGTGCCAGGACAACGAACCTGGCACACCCACACCTGCCCAGGGGGGGGGGGTACTGTCACGCTCTGACCTTAGATATCTGTTTTTCTATATATTTTGGTTAGGTCAGGGCTGTACTAGGGTGGCGTTACTCTAGTTTTTGTATGTCTTAGGGTTTTTGTATGGTCTATGTTGGCATGATATTGGTTCCCAATCAGAGACAGCTGTTTTATGCGTTGTCTCTCATTGGGGATCATATTTAGGTAGCCATTTTCCTCGTTGTGTGGTGCGATTCTTGTCTATGTATAGTTGCCTTAGTGCACATCAGTAGCTTCATGCTTCTATTGGTTGTTGGTTGGTTTTGTTTAGTGAGTTTCAGTGATTGAAAATTATGTGGAACTCTACTCACGCTGCGCTTTGGTCTCATCATTATGACGAACGTGACAGAAATAGACAATTCGTGCTTCCAATTTCTGGCAGCTCTTCCTGTTTTAGCATGACAATCGCCCCCGGCCACAAAGCCAGGTCCGATACAGAAATTGTTTCTCGAGATCAGGGTGGAAGAACTTGACTGGTCTGCACAAGTCCTGACCGCAACCCCATCGAACACATCTGGGATGAATGGGAATGCCGACTGCGAGCCAAGGCTTAACCTCTCTTCGGTACGTGAGACGTTAGCGTCCCACCTCCTCAACAACCAGTGAAACTGCTGGGCGCCAAATTCAAATACAGAAATACTCGCATAAAAAAAGTTCAGAAAAACAAACATGTTTTACCATAGGTTTAAAGATTAACTTCTTGTAATCCAATCACGTGTTAGATTTAAATAAAAATTCTTACGACGAAAAGCATACCTTACGATTATTTGAGAACATAGCCCAGCAGACAAATCATTACAAACAGTAACCAGCCAAGTAGAAGAGTTACACAAGTCAGAAAAGAGATAAAATGAATCCCTTACCTTTGATGATCTATATGGTTGCACTCAGTAGACATTAATTTACTCAATAAATGTTCCTTTTGTTCGATAAAGTCTCTTTATATCCAAAAAACCTCAGTTTTGTTCGCGTGTTTTCTTCAGTTAATCCACAGGACTCAAACGCAGTCAAAACAGGCAGACAAAAAAATCCAAAATTGTATCCGTAAAGTTTCAGAGAAACATGTCAAACGATGTTTATATTCATCCTCAGGTTGTTTTTAACCTAAATAATGATAATATTATTAACCGGACAATAACGTGTCAATATAAAGGTAAACAGAAAGGCACTCTTCTCGGTTGGGCGCATGAAAAAAGCTTTGTGACATTTTAGGGTCCACTCATTTCAGACTGCTCTTACTTCCTCATTTTTCAGATAAAAGCCTGAAACAATTTCTAAAGACTGTTGACATCTAGTGGAGGCAAGGAACTGCAATTTGAGTCCTAAGTCCAATGGATACTCTAATGGCATTGAATAGAAAACACAAACAAAACAAAAACGATTCCCGAATGGATTTCTCTCGGTTTTTGCCTGCTAAATCAGTTTTGTTATACCAAAGACACTATTTTAACAGTTTTGGAAACTTTAGAGTGTTTTCTATCCACATCTACCAGTTATATGCATATCATATCTTCTGGGCCCGAGAAGCAGGCAGTTTAATTTCGGGCATGCTTTTCATCCAAAATGTTGAATGCTGCCCCTACCTAGAGAAGTTAATCGCCAAACATCAGTGCCTGACCTCACTAATGCTCTTGTGGCTGAATGCAAGTCCCTGCAGCAACGTTCCATCATCTAGTGGAAAGCCTTCCCAGAAGTGAAGGCTGTTATAGCAGCAAAGAGGACCATCTCCATATTAATGCCCATGATTTTTGGAATGAGATGTTGGACGAGCAGGTGTCCACATACTTCTGGTCCATTGTGTGTAAGTTCTCCCATCTCTGATACATAGGCCAGGTAGAGGAGAGTACAGTGAGGCTATATGAGGGCATATGCAATGCTTTTAGCTGTAATGGGTATATGAGGGTATTAGCTCTCTGTCTTCCGTAAGCTCCCCCCTCCCCCCTCACACACACATATGCACACATGACACACACACACACACACACACACACAACACACACACACACAAACAAACACACACACACACACACACACACACACACACACACACAACACGGACAACACGCACACACAACAACACCACACACACCACACACACACACACACACACACACACACACACACACACACACACACACACGCACACACACAACACACGCACACACAACACACAAGCACACACACACACACTCACAAGGCTAATGTTAAAGTGCAGAGGAAGAGTAGAGTAGAGTGACAGTAGATGACGGTTTCAGCTGTAATGGAACTGAAGGACCTGAATTGGACTTGATTGAGACACGGAACACATTTTACATTCTCTACATGGATACAATGTATGGTGGTGGGGGAGAGGGGAGAGATGAGGGAGAGATGGGAGAGGACAGTAAATGGGGAGAGGGAAGAGATGAGAGAGAGAGGGGAGGGGGGGAGGGCAGGAAAGGGGAGAGGGAAGAGATGAGGGAGAGACGGAGGTGAAGGAGAGACAGGGGAGGAGGCAAGGGATGAGGTGAGAGGGGAAGAGGGAAGGTGAAGGAAGAGAGAGGGGAGATGAGGAGAGAGGGGAAGAGGAGGAGAAGGAGAGAACAGGGGAGAGGGGAGTGATGATGGAGAGAGAGGAAGAGGCGGAGAGGGGAGAGATGAGGGAGAGAGAGGGACAGATGAGGGAGAGAGGGGAAGAGGGAGGAGAAGGAGAGAAAAGGGAGTGATGATGAGAGAGAGGAAGAGGGAGAGGGGAGTGATGATGGAGAGAGGGGAAGAGGGGAGAGATGATGGAAGGAGGGAGGGGAGAGAGATGGAGAGGGGGAGAGGGAGAGATGATGGAGGAGGGAAGAGGGGAGAGATGATGGAGAGAGGGGGAGAGATGGGAGAGGGAGAGATGAGGGAGAGGGAGAGTTGGGGGAAGAAGGGGAGAGAAGAGGGGAGAGATGATGAGAGAGGGGAGAGGGAGAGATGAGGAGAGGGGAAGTTAGAGAAGAGGGAGAGAGTGATGGAGAGCGGAAGAGGGCGGAGGAGAAGAGGGAGAAGATGATGAGAGAGGGGAGAGGGAGAGATGATGGAAGCGATGGGAAGAAAGAGGAGAAAGAGAGAGACGGGGAGGAGGAAAGAGGTGGAGTATAAGTGCATATGAACTTTGTTATAAACACCAGTGTCAACGTCAACAGTGAAGAAGGCCGGACTCTGGGATGCTGGCCTTCTAGGCAGAGTTGCAAAGAAAAAGCCATATTTCAGACTGGGCCAATAATAATACAAGTTTGAGAAGGCCAATAGAACAAAGACACTGGACAGAGAACTCTGCCTAGAAGGCCAGCATCCCGGAGTCGACTCTTCCCTTGTTGACGTTTGAGACTGGTGTTTTGCGCGGTACTATTAATGAAGCTGCCAGTTGACGAGTTGTGAGGCGTCTGTTTCTCAAACTAGACTCTCTAATGTACTTGTCCTCTTTCTCAGTTGTTACCCACTCCTCTTTCTATTCTCGTTAGAGACGTTTGCGTTGTTCTCTGACGGGAGTAGTACACAGCCGTTGTACAAATCTACAGTTTCTTGACAATTTCTCTCATGAATATACTTCATTCTCAGAACAAGAATAGACTGACGAGTTTCAGAAGAAAGATCTTTGTTTCTGGCCATTTTGAGCCTGTAATTGAACCCACAAATGCTGATACTCCAGATACTCAACTAGTCTAAAGAAGGCCAGTTTATTGCTTCTTTAATCAGAACAACAGTTTTCAGCTGTGCTAATATAATTGCAAAAGTGTTTTCTAATGGTCAATTAACTGGAGGGCGCGCAATTCAAATAAATAATCATAAATATTATTGATATTAAACATTAGGTACATATAAGTGTCTTATATCAGCTGAAAGCTTAAATTATTGTTAATCAACTGCACTGTCCGATTTACAGTAGCTATTACAGCGAAAACATGCCATGCAATTTTTTGAGGACGGCGTCCCACTTCAAAATATTTTTCCACCGGCACAGGTTTCATACATTCACATATAACGATTAAATATTCACTTACTTTTTGAAAATCTTGCTCTGATTTGTCATCCAAAGGTTCCAGCTAATAACATGTAGTGTCGTTTGTTAGATCAAATCCTTCTTTATATCCCAAAAAGTCATTTTAGTTGGCGCCATCAATTTGAGAAATCCACTCGTTCAACTTGCAGAGAAAGGAATCCGAAAATCTACCGCTAAACTTTGTTTCAACAAGTCAAATATGTTTCTATTTACTCCTCAGAAACCCTAAAATGTAATCAAACTATAATATTTCTTTCGGAAAGAAGTATGTTAAAGGAAACCGATTTTAGCAGGTGCGTCCTGTCTTCATGGCGGGCATACACGATTTCCAAGACTGTGTCCTTCTAATAAAACTGTTATTTCTATCGTTTTTGAAGTTACAGCCTGAAACCTTGAACATAGACTGCTGACACCCTGTGGAAGCCATAGGAATTGCATCCAGGAGCTAATTTTCAATATGACCTTCTCTTGCATTTCTAAGGAGGATGGTCTCTCCCCAAAAGAATTCAGTTTGGTTATTCTTTGGATTTTCTCCTGCCATATTTATTGTGTTATATTCGCATACATTATTTTAACATTTCTACAAACTTCAAAGTGTTTTCTTTCCAACGGTACCAATTATATGCGTATCCTGGCTTCAGGGCCTGAGCTACAGGCAGTTTACTTTGGTTACGGCATTCAGGCAGGAATTGGAGAAAAAAGMGGCCTAGCCCTACGAAGGGACAAAAAATGAGTTTTTCTTTCAAAAACAAGGACATTTCTACGTGACACAATTAAAAATACAGATCAAACTGAATTTATCGAAAATGTCTCAACAGAATGAAACAAAACACGTTTTACATATTTAAAGAACTCTTTTAGATAAATAAATAGGCTACAATAATATCAATGATAAAACAAATAATTATACTTTATTTTTATTTTTATTACGCTTCATAAAATCGCATCCTAACTGAATAACGAGTTACACAGTAGCCTGCATTTGGCCATTTCTGTGATATAAAAAAATATATATTTTGCCATTGTCTTCAATCATGTAAAAGATGTAGCATTGCATGAAATGCATCTTCCCACGGCTCTGCACCAGTCCTGCAGACACGGAGCACCTTATGCACTTGCCTATGGTTAACTAGACCGTGTGCAAACCAAATGTACCTTTACAGACATGTATATGCTTAGCTGCAGTCAAAAGAGCTCATAAAAGTCTGTCAGAATACTTGGTAGAGAACTGTACAGAAACTAGATACCCTCTGAATGTACACATAGTGGTGTATTTGTGTGTATTTTCAGAAACATAGTTATTCCTCAGGAAATGTTATACAAATACCAGAATTTATTCCGCAGCAGAGGTAACTCTGGGTCTTCCTTTCCTGTGGGGTCCTCATGAAGGCCAGTTTCATCAATAGGCTTGATGTTTTTTGCGACTGCATTTGAAGAAACTTTTAAAGTTCTGAAATTTTCCGTATTGACTAACCTTCATTATTTAAAAGTGATGATGGTCTGTCATTTCTCGTTGCTTATTTGAGCTGTTCTTGCCATAATATGGTTTTTACCAAATAGGGCTATCTTCGGTATACCACCCCTACCTTGTCACAACACTGATATGCTCAAAAGCATTAAAAAGGAAAATTACACAAAGCACACCTGTTAATTGAAATGCATTCCAGGTGACTACCTCATGGAGCTGGTTGAGAGAATACCAA
>NW_019943308.1:21106-23390 GCF_002910315.2 Salvelinus sp. IW2-2015
CCCAATATCCTCCAATATTCTATTTTACCAGGGCCCATAGCCTAGTCCCCTATTCTATTTTACCAGGGCCATAGCCTAGTCCCCTATTCTATTTTACCAGGGCCCATAGCCTAGTCCCCTATTCTATTTTACCAGGGCCCATAGCCTAGCCCCTATTCTATTTTATCAGGGTCCATAGCCTAGTCCCCTAGTCTATTTTACCAGGGCCCATAGCCTAGTCCCCTATTCTATTTTACCAGGGGCCCATAGCCTAGTCCCCTATTCTATTTTACAGGGCCATAGCCTATCCCTATTCTATTTTACCAGGGCCCATAGCCTAGTCCCCTAGTCTATTTTACCAGGCCCATAGCCTAGTCCCCTAGTCTATTTTACCAGGCCCATAGCCTAGTCCCCTAGTCTATTTACCAGGGCCCATAGCCTAGTCCCCTAGTCTATTTACCAGGCCCATAGAGTGTGCAAAGCTGTCATCAAGTTAAAGGATCTCAAGTGTTTAACACTTTTTTGGTTACTACATGATTCCATATGTGTTATTTCATAGTTTTGATGTCTTCACTATTATTCTACAATGTAGAAAATAGTCAAAAATAAAGAAAAACCCCTTGAATGYGTAGTTGTTCTGAAACGTTTGACTGGTACTGTACATGTACACTTTAACAGGATGGTTTATTGCGTGGCTGTGAGAAAAGTGTTCTTTGTTGCTCTTATTGTACCATTCAAACATGACAGAAGTAGTACACACGAACACTCTGTACACAGAAGAATATATGTGCGGCAGTGACTCTTCATTTTTCTAATAAAGATTGGGATACAATTTTGAAGTAGAAGCAATTAAAATGAACTCCACGTTTTTTTTTTAGTATGTAGGACAATACGAGGCTTAGTGAAATGAACAGTTTTTTTTGTGTGTAAGACAATGAGGCTTACTGAAATTCTGTTTTCTTGTAAAGCAACCTCCTATAGATTAAGGCAGCATATCTGTGTGTGTGTGTGTGTGTGTGTGTGTGTGTGTGTGTGTGTGTGTGTGTGTGTGCGTGTGAAAGGGAATGTACTCAAAGTAGTGCGGTGGTGTGAAAATGTTCTACATCTAGAGACAAGTTGTACACGGCAACCTTTATGCTTCCCTTAAATTAGAGGCATTATTTTCATGATCTTGTTCAGTGTTTCTCTAACTACAAAATCAACATCTATCTCCATATAAATGAGTTTGTTTTCTACACATAGGCGTACACTATTAATACGCCCGTCTGACAGAAAGAGAACGGACCATTTTAGCTTCGTGATCAGTGAAGCTTGCCCTCTGTACAGCCACTGCCCTCCTCCCTCCTCATATCCCACCATCTGGGAACACAGCCCTATCTGTTTTTAACTGAGGCTACTCAGCGCTATGTGAAGGTAATTTAAAGATATCTGAAATTGAAGTGAGATAGAGAGAGAGCGAGAGAGACAGACAGAGAGAGAGAGGAGAGAGTTGGAGAGACATCTTAAAAAGCTTTCAGATAGAGTGCTAGTGATGGGACGTTAGCCTCGGAAGCTGTATTCCCGACAAGTTAAATGCCCATTCAGTGGCGCTTCAAAACTATCTCCAGAGAAGGTTTCGTGGGCAGCATTTAAAAAGCCGTAGTGTACCTTTCAGCAAACAAACATGCTGTAACTGAGGTGCTTTCAAGGCTCCACATTTTATACACCCATATGAACGATTTATTTAAGTCTAGGCTACAATATTCTGCCCATATGAACAACACTTATTTTTGGGGCCATAATAGTCTTTGTAGCCATACGTTATTTAATTAAAAGCTGTAACTTACACATTTAATAACATTACTCATGAACACAACTACGCAATAGGCTACAGCTGGCTTCACAGCTTCCCGGCGCGCTTCACAGCTTCCCTGGGAAACTCGATGTGCGGCGGACGAAAGAGTAACGGAGAAGGAGAAGGAGTAAAAATATTACTTGTAGTTGGGTAATGGAGACATCACGTCAGGTCCAAACACAGGGTTGGTGTTAATAATAGGTAGACATCCGTCAGGTCCCAAAGACAGGGTTGGTGTTATAAGATGGAGACATCACGTCATGTCCCAAACACAGGGTTGGTGTTAATAATGGAGACATCACGTCATGTCGCCCAAAACACAGGGATGGTGTTAATAATGGCGACGTCACGTCAGGTCCGCCACACACCAGGTGATTGGTGTTAATAATGGAGACGTATCAGGCGTCAGGTTCCCAAACACAGGGATGGGTTAATGATGGAGACATCACGTCAGGTCCCAAAACACAGGGT
>NW_019943308.1:29902-38797 GCF_002910315.2 Salvelinus sp. IW2-2015
CAAAATGTAGAAATATACACAGAACCAAGGACAACTGACACAAAATATACATTTGGTGTGTGTGTGTGTGTGTGTGTGTGTGTGGTGTGTGTGTGTGTTTGGTGTGTGTGTGTGTGTGTGTTGGTGTGTTGTGTGTGTGTGTGTGTGTGTGTGTGTGGTGTGTGTGTGTGTGTGTGTGTGTGTGTGTGTGTGTGTGTGTGTGTGTGTGTGTGTGTGTGACTTTGAGACACAGTCCTTGGCATGTGGCGGTAGCTCATTATCTCTCTGTCTTCCTCTGCTCAGCCTACTCTGCCTCGGGCATCTCTCTCCTTTAAAGAGCTGTCCAACGAACAGAGACACACAACACACACCCTCTCCATCCATGCTCCACTGGGGCTGTACGGTTTGGCATGGAGAAGCTGGCTAACAGCTTGCAGGACTAAGGTGACATTTATCGGTATGCAGTGTGTGTGTGTGTGTGTGTGTGTGTGTGTGTGTGTGTGTGTGTGTGTGTGTGTGTGTGTGTGTGTGTGTGTGTGTGTGTGTGTGTGTGGTGTGTGTGTGTGTGTGTGTGTGTGTGTTGTGTGTGTGTGTGTGTGTGTGTGTGTGCTTCTCAGAGCTGGGCACTTTGACTTTGCTTGGAGTTAAACAGCTGCTAGCAGCCTTAGTTATGAAAGAAGGAGGTCTAGAAACCTCAGAAAACAGGACCCATTAGTTATGAAAGAAAGGAGGTCTAGAACGAGTCAGAAAACAGGACCCATTAGTTATGAAGAAGGAGGTCTAGAACATCAGAAAACAGGACCCATTAGTTATGAAGAAGGAGGTCTAGAACATCAGAAAACAGGACCCATTAGTTATGAAAGAAGGAGGTCTAGAACACAGGAAACAGCCCATTAGTTATGAAGAAGGAGGTCTAGAACAGTCAGAAACAGGACCCATTAGTTATGAAGAAGGAGGTCTAGAACAGTCAGAAAACAGGACCCATTAGTTATGAAGAAGGAGGTCTAAGAACATCAGAAAAACAGGACCCATTAGTTATGAAGAAGGAGGTCTAGAACAGTCAGAAAACAGGACCCATTAGTTATGAAGAAGGAGGTCTAGAACAGTCAGAAAACAGGACCATTAGTTAGAAAAGAGAGGTCTAGAACACTCGGAAACAGGACCCATTAGTTATGAGAAAGGAGGTCTAGAAAGTCAGAAAACAGGACCCATTAGTTATGAAGAAGGAGGTCTAGAACAGTCAGAAAACAGGACCCATTAGTTATGAAGAAGGAGGTCTAGAACATCGAGAAAACAGGACCCATTAGTTATGAAGAAGGAGTCTGAACAGTCAGAAAACAGGACCCATTAGTTATGAAGAAGAGGTCTAGAAACAGTCAGAAAACAGGACCCATTAGTTATGAAGAAGGAGGTCTAGAACAGTCAGAAAACAGGACCCATTAGTATTGAAGAAGGAGGTCAAAAACTAGAAACAGGACCCTTGTTATGAAGAAGGAGGTCTAGAACATCAGAAATACAGGAACCCATTAGTTATGAAGAAGGAGGTCTAGAACATCAGAAACAGGACTGGTGTTAATAATGGAGACATCACGTCAGGTCCCAAACACAGGGTTGGTGTTAATACTAATTTATGGTCACTCAATTCAGGAAGTGATTGGAAGTTAAAATTCCAAATTGGAATTACATTTTGAAATAAATAGTTTCTCTTTTTCAGTTTATTGAGAAATCATTGAAAATAGATTCAATAATAAAATAGATTCCATTCTTTCAATGATTGAATTGGAATTGGAATTTACGTCCTGAATTGAAACTTCAATTGGAATTGACCCCAACCCTGCAGGGCAGGTAATGTCACCACACAATTGCTACCAGCAGACAGCTGTAGTTACATTTGACATTTTAGTCCAGAACAACTTACTGTTAGTGCATTCATCTTAACATGGCCAAACGTATGTGGACACCCCTTCAAATTAGTTGATTCAGCTATTTCAGCCACACCCGTTGCTGAAAAGTGTATAAAATCGAGTACACGGCCATGCAATCTCCATAGACAAACATTAGCAGTAGAATGGCCTTACTGAAGAGCTCCGTGACTTTCAACGTGGCAACGTCATAGGATCCCACTTTTCCAACAAGTCAGTTTGTTACATTTCTGCCCTGCTAGAGCTGCCCCGGTCAACTGTAAGTGCTGTTATTGTGAAGTGGAAATGTCTAGGAGCAACAACGGCTCAGCCACYAAGTGGTAGGCCACACAAGCTCACAGAACGGGATCACCGAGTGCTAAAATCCGTCTGTCCTTGGTTGCAACACTCACTACCGAGTTCCAAACTCCCTCTGGAAGCAACGTCAGCACAATAACTGTTCGTTGGGAACATGAAATAGGTTTCCATGGCCAAGCAGCCGCACACAAGCCTAAGATCGCCATGCGCAATGCCAAGCGTTGGCTGGAGTGGTGTAAAGCTCTCAGCCATTGGATTCTGGAACAGTTGGAACCCATTCTCCAGAGCGGTGAATCACGCTCCACCATCTGGTAGTCCGACGAACAAATCTGGATAGGGCGGATGCCAAGAGAACGCTACCTGCCCGAATGCATAGTGCCAACTGTAAAGTRTGGTGGAMGAGGAATAATGGTCTGAGCCTGTTTTTCATGGTTCAMGCTCCTTAGTTCCAGTGAKGGGAAATCTTAAWGCTYCAACATACAATGACWTTCTAGATGACTCTATGCTTCCAACTTTGTGGCYKRAGTTTGGGGAAGGCCCMTTCCTGTTTCAGCATGACAATGGCCCCATGCACAAAGCAAGGTCCATACAGAATGGTTTGTCGAGATCGGTGTGGKAGAACTTGACTAGCCTGCACAGAGCCTTGACCTTAACCCCATCGAAAACATTTTTGATGACTGTGCGCCAGGCCTAATCGCCCAACATAAGTGCCCGACCTCACTAATGTTCTATTGACTGAATGTTAGCAAGTCCCCACAGCAATGTTCCAACATCTAGCGGAAAGCCTTCCCAGAAGAGTGGAGGCTGATAAGGCAGAAAAGGGGCGACCAAATCCATATTAATGCCCATGATTTTGGAATGAGATGTTCAACTTTTGGCCATCTAGTGTAGCTAGGTGAGACAACTATATATCACAGTCGTAGTAAGAACCTTTTTCTTCAATAAGAAGTTGTCAGCAAATTCAGCTGCTAGTATGAAAAGGCAAGCTCTTATATGGGGGGGAGGGGGAATAAAACGGAGATGTCTTATTAAAGATACTCTTTGAAGAGGTAGAGTTTCAGACGTTTTCGCAAGATGGGTAGGGCCTCTGCTGTCATAGCGACAGAGGCGATTTAATTAAATAATATGTACATACGCTGTTCAGTTCACACTACATTCTTTCCTTACCTTTCATTGCGGCTGGCAACGCGACATTCTCGTTAGATATCACAGTAGCCACTAGCCAGTAAGGATAGCTAGCTTCAAACTATTCAACAATGCGAGCAACTTTTCTTCTAAAACACATATTTACACTTTTCAATAAGTGCAACAATTCACAAGCACGTGTAGACAATTAAAAGGTTTATTTTCTTGTCCATAAATWAAAAAATTAGCTGACAATACACAGCTAGCTAATGCTAGCTTGCTAAATAACGTCACGCTACATTAAGTAACGTTAGCATATTAAAAAAGGAATGTTTAACCCTCGAATATAAAGTACAGTATTGTTATCATACAGTGTCATTCACYTTATAATATAGGTTACACAGCTAGGTAACATTATCTAGCAAGCTAAACTAAATTATTATTGTTTTAACTAAACTTTTCGGTCAAAGTGTTACCTGAATTTAAATATTTTAGCTTAGCTCCAATTTAAAACAATGTGTTTGCTCAACTTGTCTCATATGTTCATTCAACTAGAAATTATGATTTGAAAAAGGCTGTGGAACTAGTTACTAAATAATTGTATGTTGAAGCCACTAACACAAAATTCTTCATTAGACACGTCAAACTAAAATGTACTTCTCCCTCCAGTACGACAGCCACATCCACAGTTGACCTTGGGCCTTCAGGATCCTCCACCATCTCCAGGACACCCTTCTGGCCTCCCCACAGTATCATCTCTCTGGTTTTGAGCACAACAGAGAAATATCAATACATCTTTCAAGTAACAAGTGACACAGCAGAACTTGTCACTGTTTTTCAAAATGTCCGTTTACCTGACTTCACTATTGACGTATGTTCCTGAAAATAAAGGACCTCTGATTGCCACCGACCTCCAAAACGTGGCTATGTTCCCCCCCCCCAAAAAAACAGTGGTTAGAATTCGAGACTCAAATATTTGTGCACACTTGACAAACAAGTTACACCATAGGCATTCCATCTCTCCTCCAAGGCTCTAGAACAGGGTTCTCTCCTCTCCCAGGATCTAGAACAGCGGCTTCCATCTCCTCTTCCAAGGCTCTGAAACAGGGGCTTCCATCTCCTCTCCAAGGCTCTAGAACAGGGCTTCCATCTCCTCTCAGGCCAGAGAGGCTCATTCTCCAGACATCTAGAAGGCTTCCATCTCTCTCCAAGGCTCTAGAAAATGGCTTCGAATCCAGGCTCTAGAAAGGCTCCAGCTACTCCAGCGCCTCACCTCCTCCTGTAGTACATAGTCTCATCATTGTTGGTAATCAGTCACGCTATTATGTAGTGTCATCTGCAAACTGATGATTGAGTTTGGAGGCGTGCGTGGCCCATGGCAGTCATAGGGTGAACCACGGGAGTACAGGAAGGGGCTGAGCATAGCACAACTTTGTTGGGGCCAGTGGTGAGGATCAGCGAGTGGAGGTGTTGTTTCCTACGCTTCACAGACGGGTCGGATAACTCACAGCTATCATTAACGCTACGAGGCCTGGAAATACATTGGAACCTCGCCCTTTGCGATGGGTCATGGACTTCTGAAGCGGCGGCCCGCAGGCGGTGAAGGGTAGGCACAACACGTCTGCACGCTGTTCCTCACATTAGGGGTCGCCTCAAGGGTATCTTCTCATTACCTCTCACCTGAATCCACCATAGATTCACCAATGATGCAACAGCCAGGCACGACTCCAACACCATCATATAAAGTTTTCCGACGACAAACAGTGGTAGGCACCTGATCACAACCGTTTGAGACAGCCTGTAGAGAGGAGGTCAGCGACTTGGCAGTGTGGTGGCCAGGACAACCTCATCCCTCAAAGCTGATCAAGAAAGGACAGAATGATTTTGGAGCTACAGGAAAAGGAGGGCGAGCACGCCCCAATTCTCATCGACAGGGCGTGTAAATGGAGGAGTTGAGAGCTTCAAGTTCTTGGTGTCACATCAACAACAAACTGTCATGGTCCAAGAACACCAAGACAGTCGCTCAGAAGATGGCACGCACACAGCATATTCCCCATCAGGAGACTGAAAGATTTGGCATTGGTCCTCAGATCCACTCAAAACTGTTCTACAGCTGCACATCGAGAACATCCTGATGGTTGCATCAACTGCACTGGTGTGGCAAACATAGCTCGGCCTCCGACCACAAGAGCACTACAGAGAGGTAGTACGTACGGCCCAGTACATCACTGGGGCCAAGCTTCCTGTCATCCAGGACCTCTATACCAGGCGGTGTCAGAGGAAGGCCCTAAAGATTGCCAAAGACTCCAGCCACCCTAGTCATGCTACCGCAAGGCAAGCGGTACCGAAGCACCAAGTCTAGGTCCAAAAGACTTCTAAACAGCTTCTACCCTCAAGCCATAAGACCCCTGAACAGCTAACCAAATGGRTACCGGACTATTTGCATTGAACCCCCCCCCTTTTACGCTGCTGCTACTCTCTCTCTGTTTATTATCTATTCATAGTCACCTTTCCTCTACCTACATGTACATATTACCTCAGTTACGTGGACTAACCGGGACTAACCGGTACTAACCGGTACTAACCGGTACTAACTGGTACTAACCGGTACTAACCGGTACTAACCGGTACTAACCGGTACTAACCGGTACTAACCGGTACTAACCGCACATTGACTCTGTACCGGAACCAACTGTATGTAGCCTCATTACAATTCTTTTATTGTTGCTCTTAAATTATTTTTTTAAATTTATTTTATTTTATTGTTTACATCAGTTTATTTATGAAATGCTTTCTTAACACTTATAAAACTGCATTGTTGGTAAGTAAGCATTTCACTGTAAGGTTGGACAAATACAATTTGATTTGATTTATACACACTTTAGTTGGCTTTAGCTAGCCCAGATAAGTTCCCAATCTCCCAACCTCTTAACTAGCTACAAAGAAGCCAATTAGGCTATTAATCAAGTTAGAGTAGCTAGCTTGTCAATCTTAGCTGGCATGCCTGCTGGCAAGGTTGGTTGACTTTAGAAAAGCTAAATGTACTGAATAAGACTCACATTCCATTCATTTTTTTTTATGCAGATTTTTCGCAGAAAGGCAGAGAAGCATATTTAGTTCATTTAAAATAAAGAACCACTAGTTAGGAGGACACAGACAGCTCAAGATGAATGCTTAGCTCTCCTTAAAAATAGACCAGGTTTTTTAAAAACATAGAATTAAGCATAATGATTACGGCTCTACATTGCAGGATAAAGCTGTTTCCGGTGTATGAAAAATGCACAACTTACGGACGGGTGGCCTAGCCCCCCTACGGACCACTCCCCAGTCATCCTCACGTACTTTGTGCCCCATCAGATTTATATGGTGCATGACGTCCCTGTGTGTGTGTGTGTGTGTGTGTGTGTGTGTTTGTGTGTTCCCTAAAACACACTGCAGTGTAGCACTGTGATGTTTCAATCTACCCTGCGGCTCTGCCTCTCACGCTCCTCTCTCCCTTTTCTTTATCACTCACTCTTCATCTTTCTCTCCATCCATCTTCTATGTTTTCTTCCTCTCTTTTCAGTGTCTTCGTTCTTTGGTTGAAAGAAGAATTTAGGTTTTCTAAGGAACTTGAGGCCTCATTATTATTACTGTAATTGGACTACAAGATTCTTAAAAAATTATGTTAATTTCAGTTTACACATAGAAATACGTTTTCAAGAAACTGGAAATTGCAATCCAGGTGACTACCTCATGAAGCTGGTTGAGAGAATGCCAAGAGTGTGTAAAGATATCATCAAGGCAAAAGTTGGTTATTTTAAGAATCTCAAATATAAAATATATTTTGATTTGTTTAACGCTTTTATTGGTTACTACATGATTCCATATGTGCTATTRCATAGTTTTGATGTCMTCACWATTATTCTACAATGTAGAAAATAGTAAAACAATTAAAATAAAAAACTTGAATGAGTAGGTGTTCTAAAACTTTTGACCGGTAGTGTACATTCAATACTCTGTCTCTTTCTCTCTACGAACATGTTCAAGTCCATAGAGAGTTTTTAAGTTTAATTAGTGTTTTGTTTGTCCTCATAACTTCAATCTCCATGTCCTTTTTCTCGGTCCTCTCTATGGATTCTTCTCAAAAGCATCTTTGATTTCAACAGCAGGATGTGGCCTTCTGTCTTAGTGGCAGTCAAGAGCAGGATGTGGCCTTCTGTCTTAGTGGCAGTATGTAGCTAACTTTTCTGTTTTGAATTCGCTTCAGTTTTAGGCCTTTCAGCTCATTCACCTGGCCCCAATGATCTTTCAAGGGAACGACAAACACACGTGCACACTACACACTACACACACTACACACACACTACACACTACACACTACACTCACACACACCCACACACACACACACACACACACACAATACGCTTTCATTTGCTGAATGGCCGCTTCTTGGGCATGGAAGATTTTTAATTACCCAGAGTACCTATCTTTGAAATACTCACAGTTACAGAAGTGTGTGTGTGTGTGTGTGTATGCGTGCGCACGTACAGGTGCGCGTGTGTGTTTGTATGTCTATAAGTGGCAAGGAGAGGAGCTGGCAGCCGTCCCAGTCTTCCCACAGGAGACACACGTCTTAAGACAGAGAGAAGGAGCTGCGCTCTGTCAATGTTTGTCTTTCAGCGTGTGTGTTTAACTGGGGCTAGTAGATAGTAAATAGCGTGCCAATTTCTTCGACATGTCAGCCTCACAGCAGAGAGAGAATAAAAAAAAAAAAAAGCTAAGCTAAAATCTATGTTTTGACTGTGAGAGAGTGAGAGACACTGTGGATCTTTAGGTCTGTGTTCTTGCTGTGTTATATCCCCCATAACAATCTCTGCATTTTTCAACCAGGTCACCCGTGATACAAGTCAGTGTTCGACGTCCATCCATGTCTACGGATATCGGGAGAGGACGTGGAAACTGGTCACTAGAGGGCAWCAGTGAGCGCTGTTACCTTCAAGCAGCTTTTGGTTTTGCTAGGGTGTAAGCATCTGCCTCTGATTCRAATCCAGCAATATAACATTTATTTGGATATTTTTGTGTTAAGGATATCCTAACGTTAAGAATTTCAGAGTTAATGTCTAAACTTAACCTTAAGCACTTCGAAATTTTGACGTTTGATAACAACTTCGTAATTTGACATATCACTGGGTTCAAACTTGCAACCTTTGAAATGTTACGCCCATCCTCCATCCCCTTCCACAACACTCTGGCAAAACTGAAACCTTCTTGAAAAGGTAACAGCGCTCTACACGTCATCTCCTGACTTCCTCAGACATGGACGGACGTCGAATACTGACATGTATCATGTGTGACCTGACTAGAGAATCATTGATGAACATCTAATTCTGACGTGAGATTGAGAGAGCTTGTAGTGCATTCTGGGACATCCCTCTCTCTCTCTCTCAGACATGGACGGACGTCGAATACTGACATGTATCATGTGTGACCTGACTAGAGAATCATTGATGAACATCTAATTCTGACGTGAGATTGAGAGAGCTTGTAGTGCATTCTGGGACATCCCTCTCTCTCTCTCACACACACACA
>NW_019943308.1:40126-41371 GCF_002910315.2 Salvelinus sp. IW2-2015
TGAAGCTGCCAGATGTACCACACACACACACACACACACACACACACACACACACACACACACACGCACACACACAGAAAAAAGGGAAAGGAAAGGTATTGGAAGAGAATTCCAGAGAGATCCGGAGTTGCTCCTGCAGTTCTCTTGTTCCAGACTGTCATCTCTCACAGACACTCCGTTTACCTTTCCCTTGTACGCTGTACAAGCTAGCGACTCCCACTGGCTTCAGAAACATTCTACAAAACAAGAAACAGAGAGAGCAGACGAAGAGAAAACAAGAGAGAAAAGAAAAATAAAAAAATGTAGAGAGAGAGAGAAAGAGAGAACGAGAGAAAGACAGAGGCAGTGTCCGAAATGTATCTTGCCTAATACTTAAGTAGTTCCTGCAGTCAAATGACCAAATCGCCCTCTAGTGGCCTCGTGGGTGGAATGTTATAAATATTTTATACATTTTATAATTAATCAACATGATAAAAAAATATATTTAAAGAATCCGGTGTTTCTATGTCAAATGGTTTTGTTACATTTCAGTCTTCTGTGGTGTGTATAAAGTGTAATATTAGGATGCAAACACAACATTTACTGCCTTTCAACTTTATATCTGACATGGTACAGGTGTCTTTTTACCTATAACCATGTGTGTGAGGTATATACTTTTTTGTTTCAAAGTAGATTTGTTTAAGATGACCAAGAAACACTCTGTGTGACCCTGATTTAGCCCACTGCAGTAAAACGTTAAACATCATACTGTGTACTAATCCTAGTACATGCAATTTAGAAGGTACTGATTAGTAAACACTAATAGGGTATACAATTTAGAAGGTACTGATTAGTAAACACTAATACGGTATACAATTTAGAAGGTACTGATTTAGTACACACTAATACGGTATATAATTTAGAAGGTACTGATTAGTACACACTAATACGGTATACAATCTTAAAGTACTGATTTAACACTAATATGTATACAATTAGAAGGTACGATTGTATTTTATAGATAAAGTACTATATACACACTAATACGGTATTCAATTTAGAGGTTACTGTTTCAGTAAACAACTAATGCTCTATTCGATCATTTTTGGACAGCGCTCCCCTCAGCTGATTAACCATGTTGTTAGACCACACGTAGACATACGAACCTTAATAGTATGGAGCGAATTATAATTGATGAAAAGCCTAAATGAGTATGATAACCTGGTATAACATTTTCATTTTTTCTCATACCAGAAAGAGAGAGTA
>NW_019943308.1:47548-49882 GCF_002910315.2 Salvelinus sp. IW2-2015
AGATAGAGAGAGAGAGGAGAAGAGAGAGAGAGAGAGAGAGAAAAAATATATCAGATGAGAGAGACATACAAGATATATATTATTAGTATATATATAATATTATATATATATATAATATATAATATAATATATAATATATTACATGTACTATATATATATATATATAGAGAGAGAGAGATATGTGGATATATATAGAGAGAGAGATAGAAAAGGCTATCAGTAACAGAAACCTCTTCTGGGCTCTCTTGAAGTGGGCAAATAGAGATCTCGCACAGTGTCTCTCTTTTCACACACACACAGCACACACACGCACATTACACACACACACACACACACACACACACACACACACACACACAACACACACACACACACAACACACACACACACACACAACACACACACACACACACACCACACACACACACAGTTCAGTAAACCACAGTGTATGTTCGTTGAGGTGTCTTCCAGTTGAATAGGGAGTAATGAGCGTGTAGCGGAATTCATTATTCCTCCTCCTCCTCCTCTCCTCCTCCTCCTCCCCCTATCGCTCACCTTCTCTCAGGGCTCAGGTGTGGACCACATGCCACCAGATTCACAACCTCCATCCTTCTCCTCCTTATCCTCTTACCCTAACCAGGCCTGGAATTGGCTGATGTGCCCCAATAAATATGGAGTCTATATTATTTCTGGCAAAACAGAGACATTTCTGAAGCCGAAGCCGTAGTTGACTTTATGCACAAACAGTTTCAGCAGATTATCACCTGACTGGCAGTGGAGAGCGCCCAACTCTTCTAACAGCTGGTTGATTTGTGGAGAGAAACGTCTTCATTAACCCCAAGTAGCCCAAAACAAGTTGCCATGGCATTGCGAGAAAAAAAAAAGCAAAATAATAAAACCACAGAAAAAACACAGCTGTAGCCCTCCAATGGCCTCATGGGGTGGAATCGTAATAAACATTTTTCATAATTTCACAATTAATACACCTTTTTTTTTTAAATAGCAGATTCTGTGTTTCTATGTAAAATAGTTTGTTATATTTCCGTCTTCTGTGATGTATAAAAAAGTGTAATATTGGGATGCAAACTCAAAATTGAATACATTTCAACTCTATATCTGACATTGTACAGGTGTCATCTTTTTTTTATCCTATAACCATGTCTGTGAGGTGTATACTTTTTTGTTTCAAAGTAGATTTGTTTAAGACTACCAAGAAACACTGTGTGTGAACCTGATTTAGCCCACTGCAGTAAAAGGTTGATGGCCTCTGTTGAAAAGAGGAGGACACCAACTTTACATTCTTGTATTATATATTTCTCAACTCCTGAGCGGATCCCCGGCTAATATTGAGAAAATGGCAGTGTTTTGTAGTTGGAGTATCTGGCATGCTTTAGTTTAATAAAATAAATTCAGTGGGAAGTGCATTGTCTCAGTGTTTCCCATGTATTCATTTAGCAACGGCACACACCAAAAATATGGAACAGGACAAAATATAGTGTTGTAATGAATACCGTCTTCTCGTACGTGGAAAGGCTTTCCCCAAACCAATGATAACTGTCTTCTCGTACATGGAAAGGCTTTCCCCAAACCAATGATAACTGTCTTCTCGTACATGTAAAGGCTTTCCCCCAAACCAACGATAACTGTCTTCTCGTACATGGAAAGGCTTTCCCCAAACGTTCATAATGAAATGTTAACGAGCTACAAAGTAACCMTTGCCTACSTGGCAGAATGATATCGTGATTATTTCCTTCAATCCAGTGGTCATTACTTCTGCAAACTCCATCACGTGTGCTACAGGAACACTGATTAGTTAACAATAGTGCTAGATGCATGCATTTGAATTAAAGGCTAACTGCACTACAAAATAACAATTTCTTAGATCTGTCCCAGACCTCAAAAGTGGTCTCCTGGTGTGGTTTTAGCCCAAAACATCCAATTGCAWTSTTTTTCTATGAAAAAAGTTAGATTTTTAAAGCAAAAACATGAAAACAATTGGGGGGAATCCTAAACCCGAACACCCCCAACCCCCAACTAAGGATGGAACACAACATAATTGTAAATATTAAGATTTCTACAGACTTGGGAATAAAAAAACTCATGCCATATTACCAGACGGCTCTGGCCTGGTTAGGCCTGGGTCTAGTCTGGCCTGGCCTGGTTAGGCCTGGGTCTAGTCTAGTCTGGCTGGCTGGTTAGGCTGGGTCTAAGTTTGCCTGGTTAGGCCTGGGTCTAGTCTGGCCTGGTTAGGGGTAGTTGGCCTGGCCTGGTTAGGCCTGGGTCTAGTTGGCCTGGCTGGTTAGGCTGGGTCTAGTCTGGCGGCTGGTTAGGCTG
>NW_019943308.1:53865-57628 GCF_002910315.2 Salvelinus sp. IW2-2015
TAGTATGGAGCGAATTATAATTGATGAAAAGCCTAAATGAGTATGATAACTGGTATAACATTTCATTTTTTTTCTCATACCAGAAAGAGAGAGATATAGAGATATATATCTAGAGAGAGAGAGAGAGAGAGAAGAGAGAGAGAGAGAGAGAGAGAGAGATACAGAGATATATGTATATATATACATTATAGTAGAGTGAGATGAGAGAGGAGATAGAGAGAGAGAGAGAGAGAGAGAGAGAAGAGAGAGAGAGAGAGAGAGAGGAGAGAGAGAGAGAGAGAGAGAGAGAGAGAGAGAGAGAGAGAGAGAGAGAGGAGAGAGGAGAGAGAGAGAGAGAGAGGAGAGAGAGAGAGAGAGGAGGAAATTAGAGAGAGAAGACAAAGAGACATATGATATTATTATATATATATAGAGAGAGAGAGATATGGTATATATATAGAGGAGAGATAGAGAAAGGCTATCAGTTAACAGAAACCTCTTCTGGGGCTCTTCTTGAAGTGGGCAAATAGAGATCCGCACAGTGTCTCTCTTTCACACACACACACACACACACGCTCAACACACAACACACACACACACACCACACACACCACACACACACAACCACAACACACACACACACACACCACACACCACACACACACACAACACACCACACACACACACACACACACACACACACACACCACACACACCAACACACAGTTCAGTAAACCACAGTGTATGTTCGTTGAGGTGTCTTCCAGTTGAATAGGGAGTAATGAGCTGTAGCGGAATTCATTATTTCCTCCTCCTCCCCTCTCCCCTCCTCCCCCTATCGCTCACTCTTCTCTCAGGGCTCAGGTGTGGACCACATGCCACCAGATTCACAACCTCCAAAATATGGAACAGGACAAAAATATGTGTTGCAATGATAACCGTCTTCTCGTACATGTGAAAGGCTTTCCCCCCAAACCAACGATAACTGTCTTCTCGTACATGGAAAGGCTTTCCCCAAACGTTCATAATGAATGTTAACGAGCTACAAAGTAACCTTTGCCTACGTGGCAGAATGATATCGTGATTATTTCCTTCAATCCAGTGGTCATTACTTCTGCAAACTCCATCACTGTGCTACAGGAACACTGATTAGTTAACAATAGTGCTAGATGCATGCATTTGAATTAAAGGCTAACTGCACTACAAAATAACAATTTTTAGATCTGTCCAGACCTCAAAAGTGGTCTCCTGGTGTGGTTTTAGCCCAAAACATCCAATTGCAATTTTTTCTATGAAAAAAGTTAGATTTTTAAAGCAAAAACATGAAAACAATTGGGGGGGACCTAAACCCGAACACCCCCAACCCCAACATAGGATGGAACACAACATAATTGTAAATATTAAGATTTCTACAGACTTGGGAATAAAAAAACTCATGCCATATTACCAGACGGCTCTGGCCTGGTTAGGCCTGGGGTCTAGTTCTGGCCTGGCCTGGTTAGGCTGGGTCTATCTGGCCTGCCTGGTTAGGCCTGGGGTCTAGTCTGGCCTGGCCTGGTTTAGGCCTGGGTCTAGTCTGGCCTGGCCTGGTTAGGCCTGGTCTAGTCTGGCCTGGCCTGGTTAGGCCTGGGTCTAGTTCTGGCCTGGCCTGGTTAGGCCTGGGTCTAGTTGGCCTGGTTAGGCCTGGGTCTAGTCTGGCCTGGTTTAGGCCTGGCGGTCTAGTCTGGCCTGGCCTGGTTAGGCTCTGGGTCTAGTTCTGGCCTGGCTGGTTAGGCCCTGGGTCTAGTCTGGCCTGGCCTGGTTAGGCCTGGGTCTAGTCTGGCCTGGCCTGGTTAGGCCTGGGTCTAGTCTGGCCTGGCCTGGTTAGGCCTGGCCTGGTTTGGTTTGGGTCTGCTCTGGTCCTGGTCTGGTCTGTGTCTGGTCCGGGCATGGTGTGGGTCTGGTCTGGCCTGGGTCAGGTCTGGATCGGGCCTGGGTCTAGTCTGGCCTGGGTCTGGCCTGGGTCTAGTCTGGTCCGGGTATGGTGTGGGTCTGGTCTGGCCTGGGTCTAGTCTGGCCTGGGTCTGGTCTCGCCTGGGTCTGCACTGGTCTGGGTCTGGTCTGTGTCTGGTCCGGGTATGGTGTGGGTCTGGTCTGGCCTGGGGCAGGTCTGGATCGGGCCTGGGTCTAGTCTGGCCTGGGTCTGGTCTGGCCTGGGTCTGGCCTGGGTCTAGTCTGGCCTGGGTCTGGCCTGGGTCTGGTCCGGGTATGGTGTGGGTCTGGTCTGGTCCGGGTCTTGTCTGTGTCTGGTCTACTGGTCTGGTCTGTGTCTGGTCCGGGTATGGTGTGGGTCTGGTCTGGTCCGGGTCTTGTCTGTGTCTGGTCTACTGGTCTGGTCTGTGTCTGGACCGGGTATGGTGTGTGTCTGGTCTACTGGGCTGGTTCTAGTTTATGGCCAATAACATCAGCAAGACAAAAGAGCTGATCGTGAAAAACAGGAAACGACGGGCCGAGCACATCCCCATTCACATCGACGGGGCTGTAGTGGAGCGGGTCGAGAGCTTCCTCGGTGTCACACATCATGACCTCTCATCGCTATGGAGACAATATGGCAAAAACGCACTTGCATTCAGGCACGTGCATACTCACACGTGCACACACACTCAAACACGCACACAAACACAGAGGGCAGGTCCATGGAGAATGGGGTACTTGAAGATGCGAATGCTTAATGAGGGAGAAAATCCCAATGGTGTACAACTTGAATACACGTGGGAGCTATGGCAACATACTGTATTTACATTAAACACACACACAGTTATTCATCGGCGTAAAGATTATCTTCTTGTTACTCCAGCCGCTTTGTCAGATTCAAAAAGGCTTTACGGCGAAAGCATACCATGCGATTATCTGAGGACAGTGCCCCGCTTACAAAAGCAAACAAACATTTTCCAACTAAGTAGAGGAGTCACGAAAGTCAGAAATAGCGATAAATTAATCACTTATCTTTGAAGCTCTTCATCTAGTTGCAGTCACAAGAGTCCCAGCTCCACAATAAATGTTTGTTTTGTTCGATAAAGTCCCTCTTTATATCCCAAAAACTCTGTTTTGTTGGTGCGTTTTGTTCAGCAATCCACTGGCTCAAAGGCGGTCAAAAGATGCAGACAAATACATCTAATAGTACGGTAAAGTTCGTCGAAACATGTCAAACGATGTTTATAATTAATCCTCAGGTTGTCAATTGTCTAAATAATAATATAATTTCAACCGGTAAATAGCGACTTCAATAGAAAGGAAAAACAACAAAGTGCGCACACTCGGTCACGCGTGCAAACTGCATGCTTCCTCAGTCCATTGACAGACACTGACAGAAAGGTCTCATTCTTCTTCATTTTTCAGAAAACAAGCCTGAAACAATGTCTAAAGACTGTTGACATCTAGTGGAAGCCATAGGAACTGCAATCTGGGTCCTAACCCATTGATACTCGCATTCAATTGTTAACTACCCACATCAAAGCAATCCCACTTCCTGGATGGATTTTCATCAGGTTTTCGCCTGCCATATCAGTTCTGTTATACTCACAGACATTGTTTTAAACAGTTTTGGAACCTATATAGTTTTTTTTTCTATCCAAATTTACCAATTATATGCATATCCTAGCTCCTGGGCCTGAGTAACAGGCAGTTAACTTTGTCCACGCTTCTCATCCAGACGTCAAAACACTGCCCCCAAGCCATAGCAAGTTTTAAGAAACATTTGTTGTGCCATCTAGTTATGGTATAACAGACATCGGCAGCCAAAAAC
>NW_019943308.1:62653-68906 GCF_002910315.2 Salvelinus sp. IW2-2015
TACATTCGAGCGAAGCACATCGAGGCATGCATAGAGCATTAGCTGTTCGGACGAACTGTGTTTCACTTTCTCTCCGGAGCCTCTCTCTCTTGCCAAAACTCCAGGGAAGCATTTGGAGTGCCAGCTAGTTATTGTACAACAGAAGGGAAGCACAGCCGCGACCTGCCCAGTGATACGAGCGTAAATCACCAGACGAGCTAAATCACTTCTATGCTCGCATCGAAGCAAGCAACACTGAGGCATGCATGAGAGCATCAGCTGTTCCAGACGACTGTTATCACTTTCTCCGGAGCCGACGTGAGTAAGACCTTTAAACAGGTCAACATACACAAGGCTGTGGGGCCAGACGGATTACCAGGACGTGTGCTCCGGACATGTGCTGACCAACTGGCAGGTGTCTTCACTGACATTTTCAACATGTCCCTGACTGAGTCTGTAATACCAACATGTTTCAAGCAGACCATCATAGTCCCTGTGCCCAAGAACACAAAGGCAACCTGCCTAAATGACTACAGACCCGTAGCAATCACGTCCATAGCCATGAAGTGCTTTGAAAGGCTGGTAATGGTTCACATCAACACCATTATCCCAGAAACACTAGACCCACTCCATTTTGCATACTGCCCAAACAGATCCACAGATGATGCCATTTCTATTGCACTCCACACTGCCCTTTCCCACCTGGACAAAAGGAACACCTATGTGAGAATGCTAATCATTGATTACAGCTCAGCGTTCAACACCATAGTACCCTCAAAGCTCATCACTAAGCTAAGGAACTTGGGACTAAACACCTCCCTCTGCAACTGGATCCTGGACTTCCTGACGGGCCGACCCCAGGTGGTGAGGGTAGGTAGTAAGACATCTGCCACGCTGATCCTCAACATTGGAGCTCCCCAGGCGTGTGTGCTCAGTCCCCTCCTGTACTCCCTGTTCACCCTTGACTGCATGGCCAGGCACGACTCCAACACCATCATTAAGTTTGCAGACGACACAACAGTGGTAGGCCTGATCACCGACAACGACGAAACAGCCTAAAGGGAGGAGGTCAGAGACCTGGCCGGGTGGTGCCAGAATAACAACCTATCCCTCAACGTAAACAAGACTAAGGAGATGATTGTGGACTACAGGAAAAGGAGCACCGAGCACGCCCCCATTCTCATCGACGGGACTGTAGTGGAGCAGGTTGAGAGCTTCAAGTTCGTTGGTGTCCACATCACCAACAAACGAGAATAGTCTAAACACACCAAGACAGTCGTGAAGAGGACACGTCAAAACCTATTCCCCCTCAGGAGACTGAAAAGATTTGGCATGGGTCCTGAGATCCTCAAAAGGTTCTACAGCTGCAACATCGAAGAGCATCCTGACCGGTTGCATCACTGCCTGGTACGGCAACTGCTCGGCCTCCTTCCGCAAGGCACTTCAGAGGGAGTGCGTACCGCCCAGTACATCACTGGGGCAAAGCTATCTGCCATCCAGGACCTCGACACCAGGCGGTGTCAGAGGAAGGCCCTAAAAATGTTCAAAGACCCCAGCCACCCCGTCATAGACTGTTCTCTCTACTACCGCATGGCAAGAAGTACCAGAGTGCCAAGTCTAGGACAAAAAGGCTTCTCAACAGTATTTACCCCCAAGCCATAAGACTCCTGAACAGGAAACCAAATGGTTACCCGGACTATTTGCATTGTGTGCCCCCCCAACCCCTCTTCTACGCTGCTGCTACTCTCTGTTTATCATACATGCATAGTCACTTTAACTATACATTCATGTACATACTACCTCAATTGGCCCGAAGAACTAGTGCTCCCGCACATTGGCTAACCTGGCTATCTGCATTGTGTCCCACCACCCGCCAACCCCTCTTTTTACGCTACTGCCACTCTCTGTTCATCATATATGCATAGTCACTTTAACCATACCTACATGTACATACTACCTCAATAAGCCTGACTAACAGGTGTCTGTATATAGCNCCGTGAGCTGCCCAGTGACACGAGCCTACCAGACGAGCTAAATCACTTCTATGCTCACTTCGAGGCAAGCAACACTGAGGCATGCATGAGAGCATTAGCTGTTCCGGACGACTGTGTTATCACTTTCTCCGGAGCCGACGTGAGTAAGACCTTTAAACAGGTCAACATACACAAGGCTGCGGGGCCAGACGGATTACCAGGACGTGTGCTCCGGGCATGTGCTGACCAACTGGCAGGTGTCTTAACGGACATTTTCAACAGCTCGTTTTGTTACAACAGACGTGGGCTGCCACAACTCCAGGGAAACATTTGGAGAGCCAGCAAGTTATGGTACAACAGACAGCGGCAGCCTCAACTCTTAGGAAACAATTGTAGTGCCAGCAAGTTATGGTACAACAGACATGGGCATCAACATCTCTTAGGAAACATTTGGAGTGCCAACTAATTATGGTACAACAGACATGGGCAGCCACAACTCTAGAAAAGCATGAATACCTCCAGCTAGTTATGGTACAACAGACAGGAGTCGCCACAACTCTAGGGAAACATGAATACCTCCAGCTAGTTATGGTACAACAGACAGGAGTTGCCACAACTCTAGAAAAGCATGAATACCTCCAGCTAGTTACGGTACAACAGACAGGAGTTGCCACAACTCTAGGGAAACATGAATACCTCCAGATAGTTATGATACAACAGACAGGAGTTGCCACAACTCTATGGAAACATTTGTAGTGCCAGCTAGTTATAATACAATAGACAAGGGCAGGCTCAACTCTTAGGAAACAATTGTAGATTCAAATAGTTATGTTACAACAGACATTGGCAATCAAAACTCTAGGGCAACATTTGGATTGCCAGCTAGCTGTGGTACAACAGAAATGGGCAGCCACAACTTAGGACACATGTGTAATGCCAGCTAGTTAATGTACAAAAGACAGGGGCAGCCACAACTTAGGACACATGTGTAATGCCAGCTAGTTAATGTACAAAAGACAGGGGCAGCCACAACTCTTAGCAAACATTTGGAGAGAGAGCTTGTTATCCTCTCTAGGCTAGGCGGCGGTATTTTCACGTCCGGATGAAAAGTGTGCCCAAAGTAAACTGCCTGCTACTCAGGCKCWGAAGCTAGGATATGCATATTATTAGTAGATGTGGACAGAACACACTCTGAAGTTTCTAAAACTGTTTGAATGATGTCTGTGAGTATAACATAACATATTTGGCAGGCGAAACCCCGAGGACAAACCATCCAGGAATCTATTTCTTTGAGGTCACTCTCTTTTCAATGTGTTTTTTATGTGGATCTAGATTTCTAAGGCACTTMCTTGCAGTTCCTATCGCTTCCACTGGATGTCAACAGTCTTTAGAYATTGGTTGATGTTTTTCCTTTGAGAAATTAAGAAGTAGGGCTGTTCGGAACGAGGGTCGAGTCTAGTGTACTGTTGTGGTTGGGGCGCACCACCTGAAAGCTCGCTCCACTTTGTTTTTATCCGCTATTGAACGCAATTTATCCCGTTTAAAATGTTATCGATTATTTATGTAAAAAATACCTAAAGTTGTATTAGGAAAGTTGTTTGAAATGTTTGGACAAAGATTACACGTAACTTATTAGATATTTTGTAGTCATGTTGCGCGAGTTGGAACCGGTGTTTTTCTGGATCAAACGCTCCAAATAAATTGACATTTTGGAGATGTAACGACGGAATGAATCGAACAAAAGGACCATTTGTGATGTTTATGYGACATATTGGAGTGCCAACAGAAGAAGCTCTTCAAAGGTAAGGCATGAATTATATCGTTATTTCTGAGATTTGTGTCGCGCCTGGCAGGATGAAATATGATTCTCTGTGTTTGTTTGATGGGGTGCTGTCCTCAGATAATCGCATGGTTTGCTTTCGCCGTAAAGCCTTTTTTAAATCTGACACCGTGGCTAGATTAACAAGAAGTTAAGCTTTATTTTGACATATTGCATGTGAATTTTCAAGAATGTTAAATATTTACAATTCTGTAGTTTGAATTTGGCGCCCTGCACTTTCACTGGATGTTGGTCGGGTGAGATGGTAGCGTCCCATCTAGCCTAGAGGTACAGCAGAAAGTTGCAGACACAACTCTCGGGAAACATTTGGAGTGCCATCTAGTTAAGGTACAACAGACAGGGGCAGCCACAACTATTAGGAAACGTGTGTAATGCCAGCTAGTTATGGTACATCAGTCATGGGCAGCCACAACTCTTAGGACACATTTGGAGTGGCAGCTAGTTATGGCAGCTACAACTCTTAGGAAACATGTTTAACGACCGGCTATTTGTGGTACAACAGAAAGGGGCAGTGTCAAGTCTTAGGAATAAATTGGAGTGCCAGCTAGTTAAGGAACAACAGACAGTGGCAGCCACAACTCCTACGAAAAATGTGGATTGCCAACTAATTATGGTACAAAAGACAGGTGCATCCACAACTCTTGGGAAACTGTTGGAGTGCCAGCTAGTTATGGTTTCAACATACAGGGGTAGCCACAACTCTTAGGAATTAATTGTGTTGCCAGTTAGGTATGGTACAACAGACAGGGGCAGCCAAAACACTGAGGAAACATTTGGAGTGCCAACTAGAAGGATCAACAGACAGGTGCAGCCACAACTCTTAGGAAACATGTGTAATACCAGCTAGTTCTGGTACAACAGACAGGGTAAGTCACCATGAGAGACAGATGAAAAGAAAAGGAAGGAAAGTGAAAAGAAACAGATAGAGATGAAGGGAAAACAGGAAGTTAAAATAGAGACAAAAAAATATTAACYCGATAGCTGGCTGTATGTCCAACCTGCAATCATCTACTAATACAGACAGAAAAAATAAACAACAACAAATTACTGTTATTCCCGTGATAGATATTTAATTATTGTAACGATCATTTGAATAATGCCAAATAATTCTTTGTATTGTTTTTTTTCTTCTCATAAGTATGGAAATAAGATTTGAAACAGCTGTCCCATGTTGCTTAGTTGGTAGAGCATGRTTGCAATGCCAGCTGGGATTTTGTTACTGGGGTGGGATTCTGGGTTCGATTCCCATGTAGGACCTGTATGAAGGTGTATGCATTCACTACGGTAAGCTGCTCTGTATAAGAGCTTCTGCTAAATGACTCATCTTTTTAATTGTAAACATTGATTACAAAATCATATATTTAAATAATGTTGTATTTTGTGTATTTATATTATTGGCCATGACACCACTCTCCAAGGGTGTTGTCACGGCCGTTTAAAGGAGTGGACCAAGGTGCAGCGCGATTGGAATACATATTTTAATTCAACGAAGAACACTTAACAAAATAACAAACTAACAAACTAACAAACTAACAAACGAAACGTGAAGTCAACGTAGTGCTCACAGGCAACTAAACGTGGACAACTACCCACAAATACAGGTGGGAAAAAGGCAACCTAAGTATGGTTCTCAATCAGAGACAACGATAGACAGCTGTCCCTGATTGAGAACCACACCCGGCCCAACACATAGAAATGCAAAATCATAGAACACACAACATAGAATGCCCACCCAAATCACACCCTGACAAAACCAAAATAGAGACATAAAAAGCTCTCTACGGTCAGGGRGTGACAGGTGTCTTAGCGGGAGTTGGGATATGAAGAAAAATAAATGTACAATTCACACGTGCATGTTATTAATACACACTTGTACATGTGTGAAATAGCAAAAATATAATCACACACCAAGTAACAATTATTATTATTATTATTATCATTATTACTACCATTATTGTTATTATTATTGAACTATATTCAAACAATGTCAATTCATTATTCAAAATGTCTGACGAAGCCTAGCACTTGATCATTGAATGACAATGAAACATGGCCAATTAATTACTTAATCATTACAGTTCATTGATTAAGGAGCTGCGGTGAAATAAAATAAGATATTCTGGCCTTTAAGAAGCATGACCTGTCGTTCTTGGAAAAAGGAATTATTGAGGAAAATAGACCTTTAAAAAGTGATACTCATTACTCAGGAACACAGACCTGATGTCTCTGGTATTTTGAGTTTTAAAAAGTGATACTCAGGGAACACAGACCTGATTCCTGGTATTTTTGAGTTTAAAAAGTGATACTTCAGGAACACAGACCTTATGTCTCTGGTATTTTGAGTTTAAAAAGTGATACTTCAGGAACACAGACTTGATGTCTCTGGTATTTTGAGTTTAAAAAGTGATACTCAGGGAACACAGACTTGATGGTCTCTTGGTATTTGAGTGTTAAAAAGTGA
>NW_019943308.1:74228-77459 GCF_002910315.2 Salvelinus sp. IW2-2015
AAACCAAAAGAGAGAGATCGTAACCCCAGCACTCCCGCCCCTCCAGGTTCTGATCACTAACTAATCTCAGTGTAACACCCCCTCCAGGTCCTCTGATCACTACCTAATCTCAGTGTAACCGCCCCCCCCGCTCCCTCAGGATCTCTGATCACTACTTAACTCGCGTGTAACTCCCCCTCCCTCAGGTCTCTGATCACTAACTAATCTAGTTAACCCCCCACCACCCCCCCTCCAGGTCTCTGATCACTAGCTGAATCTAGTGTAAACCCCCCCCTAGGTCTCTGATCACTACTAAGTCCAGGTAAACCCCCCCCCCCTCTCGCAGGTCTCTGGATTTTCACTACTAACTACTCAGTGGTAACCCCCCCCCACGGTCTCTGATCACTACTAACTCTACCCCCTGACTATGTTCGTAACTCCCCCCCACTCCTCCAGGTCTCTGATCACTACTAATACCTCCTCCCTTCAGGTCTTGTGACACTATCCAACCCCCCCTCCAGGGGTCCTTCTGATCACTACTGAATCTCATGAGCCCCCCCTCCAGGTCTCTGATCACTACTAATCTCAGTGTACGCGCCCCCCTCCAGGTCTCTGATCACTACTAATCTCAGTAGTAACGCCCCCCCCCCTCAGGTCCCTCGATCAGCTACCTAATCTTCCAGTGTAACCCCCTCCCCCGAAGGTCTCTGATCACTACATCTTGCATTGTTGTACCTCCATCCCCCTCCAGGTCTCTGGATCACTTACTAATCTCAGTGTAACCCCCCCCCCCCCCCTCACAGGCTCAGATCACTACCTAATCTCAGTGTAACCCTCCCTCCGCAGTCTTCGATCACTAACTAATACGTCAGTGTACCCCCCCCCCCCTCCAGGTCTCTGATCACTACTAATTCTCAGTGTAACGCCCCCCTCCAGGTCTCTGATCACTACTAGACTCAGTGAACCTCCCCCCCCCCCATCCAGGTCTCTGATCACTACTAATCTCAGTGTAACCCCCCCACCCCACCCCCTCACCAGGTCTCTGATCAACTAACTAAATGCTCAGTGTAACCCCCCCTCCAGGTCTCTCGATCACTACTCAATCTCAGTGTAACCCCCCCCCCTCTCCAGGTCTCTGATCGACTACTAAATCTTGCAGTGTAACCCCCCCCCCCCCCCAGGTCTCTGATCGCACTACTAAGTCTCAGTGTAAACCCCCCTCGCAGTGTCCTCTGATCACTACTAATTCAGTGTAAACCCCCCCCCCCCCCCCTCCGAGGTCTCTGATCACTACTATAATCTCCGTAGTAACCTCCGCGCCCCCCCTCCAGGTCTCTGATCAACACTATACTCAGTGTACCCCCCGCCTCCCAGGTCTCCTGATCATTACTAATCTGCAGTGTAACCCCTCCAGGTCTCTGATCACTACTAAATCTTCAGTGTACCCCCCCTCCAGCGTCCCTCTGATGCACTACTAATCTCAGTGTACCCCCCCCCCCTCCAGGTCTCCTGATCACATACCTAATACTTTCAGTGTAAACACCGCATCCAGGTCTCCTGATCACGCTACCTTTGTTCATTGTTCTGTCCTTCTCCTCCAACCCCACCACCACTCAAGCCCAACCCATGGTCAGGCCACCACCTGACAAAATCTTCTCTCCTCTCTCCTCCTGGAACTTCTCTCGCTGCTTCTATCCTAGTCGCTCTCTTTCTTCTGCTAATCCTTCTCCCTCCGGTCTCCTGCCTCTGTCTCTTCGACACTACTCTCCCTTTCCTACCGGCCGTACTACCGTGCTCCTCTCCAAATGCATCCCACCTGCAACTATCGATGTCCACCCCGACAACCTGCCCCCTCGAACCGTATCCCATCCTCCCTTCTCCAGACCGTTCTTGGAGACGATTCTTCCGCACTGCCACGATTCTCGCACTCAATCCTCACCACTGTCTGCATCACCTCTGACTTCTAGATGTCGGGAGTCACTCCCAACACTTGAACCTTCTGATGTCTATAACTACAGATCGGTATCCCTGCTTTCTTTTCATTCTGAAAATACTTGAGTGGGCTGTCTCTAAACAGCTCTCTCGTTATCTCTCTCGGGACGATCTTCCTGACCATAGCCAGATAGGCTTCAAGACGGGTCACTCMACCGAGACTGCTCCCCTATCTGTGTCACGGAGGCTATCCACACTTCCAAAGCTGACTCTCTCTCCTCTGTTCTCATCCTCCTAGAGCTCTCTTCTGTGTCACGGAGGCTATCCACACTTCCAAAGCTGACTCTCTCTCCTCTGTTCTCATCAGATCATCAGATCCTCCTCTTCACCCTCCCAGGGCTGGGCGTCTCAGGCTCTGTACAGTCTTGGATCAACGTCCATCCATGTCTGAGGATGTCGGAAGACGATGTGGAAACCCGGCCACTAGGGGAGCGACAGTGAGCGCTGTTAGCTTCAGCTAGGTTTCGGTTTTCCTTAGTAACCGTGGACGAAGATGGCGGACAGGTATAAGCATCAGCCTCTGATTCCAAAGGTTGCACGTTTGAATCCACACACACACGGAGGGGAGAAGATAGGTACTCTGTGATGGGTTCTGAGTTCTAAACTTAAATAACTATTTTTTGTTTGAATCCTATCCCAAACCTTAACCTTTAGTTAATAACTAACATTACGAATATGGAGTTAACCTCCACAGGATTCGGTCCCCCCCCCCCTCCCATGGGACAGTTGAGCTAACGTAGGCTAATGTGATTAGCATGAGGTTGTATGTAACATGAACATTTCCAGGGTAAATTCTGGTTAATCTAACTGCACTGTCCAATTTACAGTAGCTATTACAGTGAAATAATCCCATGCTATTGTTTTGGACAGTCATTTGGACAGTCTTGATACAACATTTTGAACAGAAATGCAATGGTTCATTGAATCAGTCTAAAACGTTGCACATACGCTGCTGCCATCGAGTGGCCAAAATCTAAATTGCGCCTAACCTGGAATAACACACTGTGACCGTTCTCTTGCATTTCAAAGATGATGAAAAAAAAAATAATAATACATCTTTGTATTATCTTTTACCAGATCTAATGTGTTATATTCTCCTACATTAATTTCACATTTCCAAAACCTTCAAAGTGTTTCCTTTCAAATGGTATCAAGAATATGCATATCCTTGCTTCAGGTCCTGAGCTACAGGCAGTTAGATTTGGGTATGTCATTTTAGGAGAAAATTGAAAAAGGGTCCAATCCCTAATGCCTGAACAG
>NW_019943308.1:84154-86842 GCF_002910315.2 Salvelinus sp. IW2-2015
TCAGCAGCAGGACTGAGTATCTGAAGCCTAATGGACAGACAGATAGTGTCCAACTGTTCCTAACAATGGAGCAGGTGTTTGATTATCACACAGACAGACAGAGTTAACGACACGCAACATGGCCTCAACTTAAAAAACAAACCTAAAGTATTAAGTATAGCAAGCTYTCACAGTCTCACTGCAGAATTAGACGTTTATCCACGTTTCTCTGAACGTCAAGTTGAACGTCAAGTTGCTTAAMATATCAAATTTGGAAGTATTTTTGACACCCTAGGTTTACGCCTTCTTCTCAGTATTGTTCTGTTGCACCAACAGTCACATTTAGAAGGTTAAGCTTTGGGTTGGCGTTAAAATTAAACAATTTAAAACGAGTGTCCACCACTGGGATCTAACACGCAACTTGATCCAGAGTCATAGGATTACGCCCACCCACCACACCTGTAGCAAAACCCAAGTCTACTTGATGGTAATAGCGCTCACTGTTGCCCCTAGTGGACGGTTTTGAAGACATTCCCCAACKKCCTCAGGACATGGATAGAYGTCCAATTTTGAAGTCACTCTTGAGCGTTCTGCCTGTCCCATGTCTGTGTCTCTCTCTCTCCCCATCGCTTTGTTTCAGGTCCAGGTGACATTTGTCTATTCCCCCCTCAGGGGTCCTAGGGATGCAGGCAATCCTGGCAGGCAAGCAGAGGGACCCCTACAGAGAGATGGAAGGCAGGGAGAGGGCCTACTGTCCCTCCCTGGTCTGTCTCTAGCTCCCACAGACAACCRTTGCTCACTACCACTACGGAATATGGAACTTTTTTTATCCGACATTTAGAGAGAAATCTTGTAGTCAACGCACAGTAAGAATGCAGTCCTTTTTTCAGAGAACAAACATCTGTTTTTCAGGAGCGTAAGAAATATTGAAAGACAAACGAGTGACACAAGTCTAAGAGGCGGRTGACTAATGGCACTGAGAGTTGACTGTTGTGCCCATTTATCACTTTAACCTCTCCCTTACAGGCCGATCGCTCAAGAGTGACTTCGGAATTGGACGTCTATCCATGTCCTRWSMAYGTCAGTAAATGCTTTCAAAACCGGCCTCTAGGGGCAACAGTGAGCACTATTACCATCAAGCAGACTTGGACTTGACTTAATGTTTAAACCCTTTCAATCAATCAATMAATCAAATGTGTTTACAAAGTCCTTCTTACATCAGCTGATGTCACAAAGTGCTGTACAGAAACCCAGCCTAAAACCCCAAACAGCAAGCAATGCAGCAGCAAGCAATGCAGATGTAGAAGCACGGTGGCTAGGAAAAACTCTCCTAGAAAGGCCAGGACCTAGGTAGAAACCTAGAGAGGAACCAGGCTATGAGGGGTGGCCAGTCCTTTTCTGGCTGTGCCGGGTGGAGATTATAACAGAACATGGCCAAGATGACCAAGATGAACAACCTCAACTCTAACCCTTAACCCTAAACCTCATCTGGATCTATTGTTGAAATATATTGCTATTGAGCATGTAGAGAGACTAAACTGCCGGGTGTAACCCAAGAGAGCAAGCTATAATGGTCAAAACATTTAGACTCAATGGTTCATGAAATGGGAAGAGGTCTGCTCATGATAATGCATTGCTCTGCTTTCTTGATATCTCAGTCAAGCAGACAGGTCCTACAAGCAATGTTTTGTCGCAATAGGACAACTTCGGTTGGTGGGTCAGTGTCGGCAAAGAAGGACATAGGCAAATTGCAGTTAGTCCACAACAGAGTAGCACGTATTGTACTTAGATGTACATGGAGGGTGAATGTCATTTGCAGAAATGTCAATCTCTCCTGGCTCAAAGTTGAGGAGAAATTGATTGCATCACTATTGGTCGCTGTGCGAGGTGTTGAAGGTACCAAACTATCTGTTCAAGCAGGTGGCACACAGTTCGGACACTCATCAGTACATGACATGCAGCCAGAGGTCGCTTAACAGACCCCAGGTCCAGAACATTAATAAATAAAGCCTGCTAATGGAACTCTAATCATATAACTAATGAACTGCATCCCAGGTAACTAAATGGAATCTCTGCATCCCCAGGTAACTAAATGGAACTCTCTACATCCCCAGGTAACTAAATGGAACTCTCTACATCCCCCAGGTAACTAATGGAACTCTCTGCCATCCCCAGGTAACTAAATGGAACTCTCTTACCATCCCCCAGGTAACTAAATGGAACTCTCTCCATCCCCCAGGTAACTAAATGGAACTCTCTACCATCCCCAGTAACTAAATGGAACTCTCTGCCATCCCCCAGGTAACTAAATGGAACTCTCTACCATCCCCAGGTAACTAAATGGAACTCTCTGCCATCCCCAAGTAACTAAATGGAACTCTCTCATCCCCCAGGTAACTAAATGGAACTCTCTACATCCCCCAGGTAACTAAATGGAACTCTCTGCCATCCCCCAGGTAACTAAATGGAACTCTCTCCATCCCCCAGTAATCTAAATGTCATGGGCTACGTTATATTTCCTTGTATTATTATGTATTTTTATCGTGTGGTGTGTTTCCTGGGTGAGACCCCAGGAAGATTTAGCCCCTAGTCTAGGCAGCGAAACAGCTACATGAAACAAAAAGTTACCAGGTCCTGTAGCGACACCTGCTCGTGAACATCTCAATTCCAAAATCATGGGCTATTAATATTGAGGTTGGTTCGCCCTTT
>NW_019943308.1:86867-96059 GCF_002910315.2 Salvelinus sp. IW2-2015
CGTGCTCTAGAAGCACGGTGGCTAGGAAAAACTCTCCTAGAAAGGCCAGGACCTAGGTAGAAACCTAGAGAGAACCAGGCTATGAGGGGTGGCCAGTCCTTTTCTGGCTGTGCCGGGTGGAGATTATAACAGAACATGGCCAAGATGACCAAGATGAACAACCTCAACTCTTAACCCTAAACCTCATCTGGATCTATGTTGAAATATAATTGCTATTGAGCATGTTGAAGAGACTAAACTGCCGGGTGTAACCCAAGAGAGCAAGCTATAATGGTCAAAACATTAGACTCAATGGTTCATGAAATGGGAAGAGTCTGCTCATGATAATGCATTGCTCTGCTTTCTTGATATCTCAGTCAAGCAGACAGGTCCTACAAGCCAATGTTTTGTCGCAATAGGACAACTTCGGTTGTGGTCAGGTGCGGCAAAGAAGGACATAGGCAAATTGCAGTTAGTCCACAACAGAGTAGCACGTATTGTACTTAATGTACATGGAGGGTGAATGTCATTTGCAGAAATGTCAATCTCTCCTGGCTCAAAGTGAGGAGAAATTGATTGCATCACTATTGGTCGCTGTGCGAGTGTTGAAGGTACCAAACTATCTGTTCAAGCAGGTGGCACACAGTTCGGACACTCATCAGTACATGACATGCAGCCAGAGGTCGCTTAACAGACCCCAGGTCCAGAACATTAATAAATAAAGCCCTGACAAATGGAACTCTCTACCATCCATCAGGTAACTAAATGGAACTCTCTCCATCCCCCAGGTAACTAAATGGAACTCTCTCCATCCCCCAGGTAACTAAATGGAACTCCTCTAACATCCCCCAGGTAACTAAATGGAACTCTCTACATCCCCCAGGTAACTAAATGGAACTCTCTGCCATCCCCCAGGTAACTAAATGAACTCTCTACCATCCCCCAGGTAACTAAATGGAACTCTCTGCCATCCCCCAGTAACTAAATGGAACTCTCTACCATCCCCAGGTAAACTAATGGAACTCTCTGCCATCCCCCAGGTAACTAAATGGAACTCTCTACCATCCCCCAGGTAACTAAATGGAACTCTCTCATCCCCAGGTAACTAAATGAACTCTCTACATCCCCCAGGTAACTAAATGGAATCCTATCTACCATCCCCCAGTTAACTAAATGGAAAGCTCTCTACCATCACACTGTAACCTAAATGAACTCTCTGCCCATCCACCCAGTAAACTAAAATGAACTCTCTACCACTCCCCCAGGTACGAAAAATGAACCTCATCTAACCATGCCCCCAGGTAACCTCAAATGCAACTCCTCTACCAATCCACCCCAGGTGAACTAAATGGAAACTCTCTACCCATCCATCAGTAACTAAAGAACTCTCTACCATCCCCCAGTAACTAAATGGAACTTCTTCTACCATCCCCCGCCGGTAACTAAATGGACCAGCTCCTACTACCATCCCCCAGTAACTAATGGAACTCTCTAATCATCAGGTAACTAATGCGACCTCTCCCATAATCACCTAGTAACTAAAATGAACTGCTTCTGCCATCCATCAGTAACTAAATGGAATCCTCTACCATCACCCAGCTAAACCATAAATGGAAACTCTCCAATAATCCACCTACGAACTAAAGGAACTCTCTGCATCACCAGGCTAACTAAATGAACCACCTCTTACCATCTCCCATCTAACTAAATCGAAACGTCTCTCACCATCCACTCACGTAACTAAATCGAACTCTCCATAATCACCTAGGGTAAGCTAAATGACACTCTCCTGCATTCCCCCAGTAACTAAAGCGGAACCTCTACCATCCACCAGGTAACTAAATGGAACTCCTCCATAATCACCAGTAACCTAAATGGAACTCTCTGCCATCCCCAGGTAACTTAAATTGAAACTCTTCTACCATCCACCAGAGTAACTAAATGAGACTCTCTCCATCCCCAGGTAACTAAATGGAACTCTCCATAATCACCTAGTACACTAAATGAACTCTCTGCCATCCCCCACGGTAACTAGAATGAAACTCGCTCGCCAATCCCCCAGGATAACCTAAATGGAACTCTCTGCCAGCCATCAGGTAACTAAAATTAACTCTCTACCATCCCCCACGGTAACTAAAGGAAACTCTCTCACATCCCCCAGAACTAAATGCGAACTCTCTCCATCCCCCAGGTAACTAAAGAAACTCTCGACCATCCCCCCAGTAACTAAATGAACGCTCTTACCATCCCCCAAGGTAACTAAAGAACTCTCTACCATCCCCCAGGTAAACTAAATGCGAACTCTTCTACCACTTCCCCCAGGTAAACTAAAATGGAACCTCTACCATCTCCCCCAGGTAACTAAATAACTCTCTACCATCCCCCAGCCGTAAACTAAATGAACTCTCTGTCATCCCCCACGTAACTAAATGAAACTCACTCTACCATCCCCCAGATAACAAATGGTAACTCTCTAGCCATCCCCCAGGTAACTAAAGGAACTCTCGCCAATCCCCAGGTAAACTAAATGGAACCTCTACCATCCCCCAGCTAACTGAATGCGAACTCCTCACCATCCCCCACGTAACTAAATGAACTATCTGCCATCACCACAAGCTAAATGCAACTCTCCTACCCATTCCCCCAGATAACTAAATGGAACGCCTCTGCCCACTTCCCCCAGATAACTAAATGGCAGACTCTCTACCATCCCCCGTATAAAGCTTCCATCCAAACTACAATGAAACTCTCTAGCCATCCCGTCCAGCGGTAACTAAAATGGAACTCTCTGCCATCCCCCCAGTAACTAAAATGGAACTCTCTACCATCCCCCAGGAAAAGAATCTATCCCTAAATGGAACTTCTCTGCCATCCCCCTAATAACTTAAATGGAAACTCTCTACCATCCCCCAGAGGTAAATAAATGGAACTCTCTTCCATTCCCCCACGTAACTAAATGGAACTCTCTCATCCGCTTACTATCTCCCTCTACACCCGCAATAACTAAATGGAACTCTCTACCATCCCCCAGTAAACAAATGAACTCTCTGCCATCCCACAGGTAACTAAATGAAACTCTCTACCACTCCCCCAAGGAACTAAATGAAACTCTCTACCATTCCCCCAGTAACATGAAATGGAAACTACCTACCATCCCCCAGGTAACTAAATTGGACAACTCTCTTACCATCCCCCAGTGCTAACTAAATCGGAACTCGTCTACATTCCCCCAGGCTAACTAAATGAACTCTCCTACCATCCCACAAAACTAAATGAACTCTCTAACGTCCAGTACTAATATAACTCCTATCCATCCGTAACTAAAAGTGGCAACTCTCTACCAATCCCCAGGTAACGATATACTAATCGCCTCAACGAATACATAAAGTCTTCCAATAATCACCATGGTAAACTAAAATGACCCGCAACTCGCTAACGAATGAACTCATTCTATCACACACAGGATAACTGAAATGAACTATCTCCATAATCAACCTAGCGTAACTAAATGGAACTTCTCTCCATCACCACTAGTAACTTAAATAGGGGTGGATAAAAAACTGCCTCCATCCAAAATACGACCTGATGTAACTAAAATGAACCTCTCTACCCATCCATCAGCGTATCAACTAAATGCGAACACTCTGCCACATCCCTCAGGTAACTAAATTGCAACTCTCTGCCATCCCCAGCCAGTAACTAAATGGAACTCTCTACCATCCCACAGAACTAAATGGAACTCTTCCATAATCACCTAGGTAAACTAAATGGAACGCCTCTACCATCCCCCAGGTAACTAACATGGAACTCTCTACCATCCCCCAGCGTAACTAAAAGCGAGAACTCTCTACCATCCCCCAGGTAACTAAAGGGGAACTCTCTGTCATCCCCATGTAAACTAAATGAACTCCTCTACCATCCCCCACGGTAACAAAAATGAACTCTCTACATCCCCCAGAACTAAATGAACTCTTCCTACCATCCCCCAGGCTAACTAGAATGCGAACATCTCTCAACCAATCCACACAGAACTAAATGGCAACTCTCTACCATGCCACTCAGGAACTAAATGGCACACTCTCTACCATACCCCACGGTAACTAAATTAACTCCTACCACTCCCCCAGTTAACTAAATGAACCTCTGTCCATCCCCCACGTAACTACAATGGAACTCTCTACCATCCCCCAGGTAAACCTAAATGAACTCTCTACCATCCCCCAGTAACTAAATGAACTCTCTACCATCCCCCAGTAACTAAATGAACTCTCTCCATCCCCAGGTAACTAAATGGAACTCTCTACCATCCCCCAGCGTAACTAAATGGAACTCTCTACCATCCCCCACGGCGTAACTAAATGAACTCTCTACCATCCCCCCAGTAAACTAAATGAACTCTCTGTCATTCCCCCAGCGTAACTAAATCGAACTCTCTACCATCCCCCAGTAACTAAATGGAACTCTCTACCATCCCCAGGAACTAAAGGAACTCTCTACCATCCCCAGGTAACTAAATGGAACTCGTCTACCAGCCCCCCAGCTAACTAATGGAACTCTCTACCACCCCCAGTAACTAAATGGAACTCTCTGCCAACCACCACAGGTATAATGAGTCCAAATTTTATATCTCTCCCTCTCTTTTTTTTTCCCCTTTGCTGCTGCAACAGCTTCAGTTCAACCACAGCATTAGTGAGGTCGGGCACTGACGTTTGGTGATTAGACTCTCTGGCTTTCTGTCGGCTTTCCAATTCATCCCAAAGGTGTTYGATGGGGTTGAGGTGAGGACTCTGTACAGGCCAGTCAAGTTCTTCCACACCAATCTCGACAAACCATTTCTGTATAGACATCGCTTTGTGCACGGGGRTTTTGTCATGCTGAAACAGGAAAGGGCCTTCCCCCAAACTGTTGCCACAAAGTTGGAAGTACAGAATTGTCTAGAATGTCATTGTAKGCTGTAGTCATTAAGATTTCCCTTCACCCGAACTAAGGGGCCTAGCCCAAACCACGAAAAACAGCCCCAGACCATTATTACTYCTCCACCAAACTTTACAGTTGGCACTATGCATTCAGGCAGGTATCGTTCTCCTGGCATCCACCGAACCCAGATACGTATGTCGGACTGCCAGATGGTGAAGTGTGGATTCAAACCAGGGACTGTAGTGAATCCTCTTACACTGAGATGCAGTGCCTTAGACCGCTGCGCCACTCAGGAACCCTTGGGAGTTGACCGGGGCAGAAATTTGACAAACTGACTTGTTGGAACGGTGGCATCCTATGACGGTGCCACGTTGAAAGTCACTGAGATCTTCAGTAAGACATTCTACTACCAATGTTTGTCTATAGAGATATGACTGTGTGCTCGATTTTATACACCTCTCAGCAACGGGTGTGGCTGCAATAGCCAAATCCACAAATTTGAAGGGTTGTCCACATACTTTTGTATATATAGTGTAATTGGGAACCTAATAAATACAAAAATACTAAAACTCTTAACCTTCTAAATTTTACATTTGTAGCAACTTTGAAATTGAACTTTTGGAGAAACGTGGATAAACCTCTAATTCTGCAGAGAGACTGTGAGAGCTTGTTGCTCCACCTCTTCTCGCTCTCTCTCTCGCGCTCTCTCTCTCGCGCTCTCTCTCTCGCGCTCTCTCTCGCGCCCTCTCTCTCCCCTCCACATAAAAGCACTCTCCAGCTCTGTGATAATGTGTTATTACCATCAAGTAGGCTCGGGCTTGACTTAATGTTTTAACCCTTTCCAAAATGCAACTTGCCTTTGTTCACACACACACACATACATACACACACACACACAGACTCTCTCACAAAGGCCCTGCAATTAAGTTTGAAAAGAAACAAATAACCCCACAATTCTCCTCAGAGGACTTCACACACACACACACACACACACAACACACACACACACACACACACAACACACACACACCCCACACACCACACACACACACACACACACACACACCACCACACACACACACACACACACACACACACACACACACACACACACACACACACACACACACACAGATTGACCCTCTCTGCCGCTTTCACACATATAATGTGTGTGTGTGTGCTGTGTGTGTGTGTGTGTGTGTGTGTGTGTGTGTGTGTGGTGTGAATGTGTGTGTGTGTTGTGTGTGTGTGTTGGTGTGTTGTTGTGTGGTTGTGTGTGTGTGTGTGTGTGTGTGTGTGTAGTGTCTGCTTGTGTCTGTTTGTGTCTGTTTGTGTCTGTTTGTGTGTGTGTGTGGCATTGTTAAGTAGGACACCACACTGGAGAGAACACTGGAGACAGTTCTCCCTCCTGTCGGCCTTTCCTGCCAAGCAGGTGAGCTATAGTGCACTCGTCTCCAGTGCCAGGTCCTTAGTGTACCACTCATGTATGCACTATCCCAGGTGGCAGACACTCTATGTGCCTTTGTGTGTGTGCAAAGAAAGGGAGGATAAGAAGAAAGAAAGAGATCTGAAACACAAGATATATACCATCAACTTCCTCCATCAGGGAGTAGAGAGGAGGAGGAGAGGAGGAGGAGGAGGAGGAGGAAGGGACCTTTCCTTAGTGGATACTCATCTCCATTGCCAGGCCTGTAGCATTCCAGGTGCAGCCACGCTCTCAGCCACAATCTGTGTCTTTGTATCTCAATGAAAGAGAATGGATCTAAAGCACAAGAGATACACCAGGGGAGGATGGAAGGAAGAGAGGAGGAGGAGGAGGAGGAGAGGAGGCAGTGGGCCTTTCTCTCATCGGTCCATCCAGCATTTCTCCTTCTTTCTTTACGTTCCATTTCCTTCCTTTCACTCCCTTCCTTTCACTCTCTTCCATTTCTCTCTCTCTCTCTCTCTCCTCTTCTCTCTCTCTCTCTCTCTCTCTCTCTCTCTCTCTCTCTCTCTCTCTCTCACCCCGCTCTGTCTCTGTCTCTCTCTCTCTCTCTTTCTCTCCCTCACTCTCTCTCTCTATCTCTCTGTCTTCTCTCCCCCCTCTCTTTCTCTCTTTCCATCCCATATCTCTGTCCTTTCCCTCTCTCTCTCTCTATTCTTTCTTTTCCCTCCATCGTCTCCTCTCTTGAGGCACTGTCTTTCTCTGTTCTCCAAGTGGATGGAACCCGTCCTCTGGTCGTTGCTTGGGGAGTTCTGTCAAAACTAGGCCATCTCTAAAAACAAAAACACAGAGCCATGGGCACACAGTTTACCTTATCTTTCTCTCTCTAAGAGCTTAAAACACAAAACACACAGACCACCCAACACAACCAGACATTCAGTAACGGTGAATAAAAGCAATATTACAACCTATGTGTTGTGATAATTGCATTGTTTGCTCTATAAGCTGTTAGTCTATATGGAGGCTGAAGAAATTTGACTTGTCACCTAAAACCCTCACAAACTTTACAGATGCACAATTGAGAGCATCCTGTCGGGCTGTATCACCGTCTGGTACGGCAACTGCACCGCCCACAACCGCAGGGCTCTCCAGAGGTGGTGCGTTCTGCACAAACGCATCACGGGGGCAAACTACCTGCCCTCCAGGACACCTACAGCACCCGGTGTCACAGAAAGGCCATAAAAGATCATCAAGGACACAACCACCCGAGCCACTGCCTGTTCACCCCGCTATCATCCAGAAGGCGAGGTCAGTACAGGTCATTAAAGTTGGGAAAGTTGAGATTTTCTATCCTTGTGATGACTTCTTGGTCCCCAAAAGATAGTGGAAGCCACCACACACACACACACACACACACACACACACAACACACAACACAACACACACACAACACACACACACACACACACACACACACACACACCAACACACACCACACACACACACACACACACACCACAGCACACACCACACACACACACACACACACACACACATTTTATATTTTAGTCATTTAGACAGATGGTCTTTTTCCAGAGTGACTTAGCCTTACAATTGCTTGAGATTTTAGGGAATGATAGTGAGGGATAGTCAAGTACACGTCTCTATTTCAACGCTGTGCTGCCTGTCCCTCCAACACCACTTCCAGCAGCATCTGGTCTCCCATCCAGGGACCAACCAGACGTGCTAGAAGAGTGGAATTGGGTAAGTATTGTGTGACAGTTTCAACAAAGCGGTAAACACAAAATAAACAGAAACAAGAGAAACACTACACATACCACGCTGCATCCCACTGCTGGCTTGCTTCTGAAGCCAGCAGAGCACGTCCTGGTTGGTCGCCTGGATGGGAGACCAGATGCTGCTGGAAGTGGTGTTGGAGGGCCAGTAGGAGGCACTCTTTCCTCTGGTCTAAAAAAAATATATATCCCAATGCCCCAGGCAATTATTGGGACATTTCCCTGTTAGGGTGCCGTCTTTCAGATGGGGTGTCCTGACTCTCTGTGGTCATTAAAGATCCCATGGCACTTATTGTAAGAGTAGTGGTGTTAACCCTGGTGTGCAGGATAAATTCCCAACCTGGCCCTCATACCATCGTGGTCACTTAATCATCTCCAGTTTACAATTGACTCATTCATCCCCCTTCCTCTCCCCTTAACTATTCCCCAGGTCGTTGCTGTTAAATGTGTTCTCAGTCAACATACCTGGTAAAATAAGTACTTAAATATATAAGGTAAAAAAAAAACATTTCAAAAATTCAAATACATACCATGACAAGCCCTCACTTGTCCATAAAGACACTGAAATAACCCTTTCACATATACAGTGCCTTCAAAAAATATTCACATCACTTTTTGTCTACATTTTGATGTGTTACAAAGGGGGATAAAAATTGATTTAATTGTCAAACGATCTACACAAAATATCAAGTCAAAAGTGGAAGAAAATTTCTAACAAGTATTCAACCCCCTGAGTAAATGTTAGAATCCCCTTTGGCAGCGATTACAGCTGTAAGTCTTTCAGGGTAAGTATCTAAGGGCATTTCTTTCAGCTCTGTCAAGTTGGTTCTTGATCATACTAGACAGCCATTTTCATGTCTTGCCATAGATTTTTAAAGCCGATTTAAGTCCAAACTGTAACTAGCCTCTCAGGAACATTCAATGTTGTCTTTGGTAAGCAACCCTGGTGTATATTTGGCCTTGTGTTTTAGGTAATTGTCCTGCTAAAAGGTGAATTTGTCTCCCTGTGTCTGTTGGAAAGCAAACTGAACCAGGTTTTCCTAGGATTTTGCCTGTGCTTATCTCTATTCCATTTGT
>NW_019943308.1:98444-100109 GCF_002910315.2 Salvelinus sp. IW2-2015
TAGTGACTTCTTTAATTCTTCTAAATTTGACGTTTGGAGAAAACATTTTTACTTGTATGTATTGGAGAAATGGAAAGAGTGCTGAATGCAGAGAGAGTCAACCAAGGGTGTAAAAAACACTTTGAAAGCGTTGCTGTTTTGGAGAAACATGGACAAACGTCTAATTGTGTAGTGAACAGTGGAGAGCTTGTGGCTCCCCCCTCCTCTATTTTCGCCACTCCAACTTAAAAGCACTACCTCCATCTCTGTGATAATGTGATGGGCAGAAGAAGAGAGTGAGAGCGAGAGTGGAGAGACACAGAGAGAGATGATGGCATGAGAGCGCTGGGATGGTTGATGAGAGAGAAAAAGCAGAGTCCCGGCGTGAGGGCAGAGAGTTTATATCTTTCCTATCCGTAGTCCTTGCCAATAAGAATCATACCCATAAGATAATACCACTAAAAAGTATTCATGAGAGAAGAAAAAATACCTTTTCTGTACAGGAGGATTTGGAGCATACCGAGGCAGGGGTGAACACTACTACTAAGAGGTTGCAAATAACTAAATGACTGTTTCCTGCAGAGTGGCAATTCYTGCCTGTTTATCTGTCCTGTGTTTTTACTGTAGATATTGGCCTGACCGTACTAGCCCAACCAGAGGAGGCGTGTGTAGCTTTCCAAGGCACTTTCATCTACATTCTTCTACACCACYATGCTGGTACTCAGTGACGTGTTGGATTTGCCCCAAACATAACACTTTGTATTCAGGATATAAAGTKAATTGCTTTGCCACATTTTTTGCAGTATAACTTTGCAAACAGGATGTTTTTGGAATATTTGTATTCTGTACAGGCATCCATCTTTTCACTCTCAATTAGGTTATTTATATTTATTTATTTATTTATATAATTAGGTTAGTATTGTGGAGGAACTACAATGTTGTTGATCCATCCTCAGTTGTCTCCTATCACAGCCATTAAAAACTCTGTAACCAGTATTTAAAATCAGAAATTGCCTCGTGGTGAAATCCTTGACCAGTTTCCTTCCACTCTTTGTATCTTTAGAGACTGGGTGTATTGGTACACCATTCAAAATGTTATTAAATATATATATTTTTTCAAAGGCTGAAATTGGGATTCAGAATTACCCTTCAAAGAGAAATGAATTCAATTATCCAATTAAATAAATTCAAACAGGCCTGTAAGAAGGTACAGTGGGATTCTAAATGGTCGGTGATCTGTTTATTAACTTGGCTTTCGAAGACTTTAGAAAGGCAGTGCAGGATGGATATAGTCTGTAACAGTTTGGGTCTAGAGTATCTCACCCTTTGAAGAGGGGGATGACCGCGGCAGCTTTCCAATCTTTGGGGATCTCAGACGATACGAAAGGGAGGTTGAATAGGCTAGTAATTGGGGTTGCAGCAATTTCGTGGATAATTTTAGAAAGAGAGGGTCCAGATTGTCTCACCCAGCTGATTTGTAGGGATCCAGATTGTCTAGCCCAGCTGATTTGTAGGGATCCAGATTGTCTAGCCCAGCTGATTTGTAGGGATCCAGATTGTCTAGTCCCAGTGATTGTTAGGGATCAGATTTGCAGTTCTTTCAGAACATCCGCTGTCTAGATTTGGGTGAAGGAGAAGCGGGGGGGGGGGGATTATCGTGGATGTATCGTGGTGACAGTGTTTCTA
>NW_019943308.1:105565-108461 GCF_002910315.2 Salvelinus sp. IW2-2015
TCGTGGTGAAATCCTTGACCAGTTTCCTTCCACTCTTGTATCTTTAGAGACTGGGTGTATTGGTACACCATTCAAAATGTTATTAAAATATATATATTTTTTCAAAGGCTGAAATTGGGACAGAATTACTTCAAAGAGAAATGAATTCAATTATCCAATTAAATAAATTCAAACAGGCCTGTAAGAAGGTACAGTGGATTCTAAATGGTCGGTGATTCGTTTTATAACTTGGCTTTCGAGAGACTTTAGAGGCAGTGCAGGATGGATATAGTCTGTAACAGTTTGGGTCTAGAGTATCTCACCCTTTGAAGAGGGGGATGACCGCGGCAGCTTTCCAATTTGGGGATCTCAGACGATACGAAAGGGAGGTTGAATAGGTAGTTTGGGGTTGCAGCAATTTCGTGGATAATTTTAGAAAGAGAGGGCCAGATTGTCCACCCAGCGATTTTGTAGGGATCAGATTGTTCTAGACGTCGCAGCTGATTTGTAGGACAATGTGTCTAGCCAGCTGATTTGTAGGGATCCAGATTGTTAGCCCCAGCTGATTTGTAGGGACAGATTGTCTAGCCCAGCTGATTTGTAGGGATCCAGATTGTCTAGCCCAGCTGATTTGTAGGGATCCAGATTGTCTAGCCCAGCTGATTTGTAGGGATCCAGATTGTCGTAGCCCAGCTGATTTGTAGGGATCCAGATTGTCTAGCCCAGCTGATTTGTAGGGATCCAGATTTTGCAGTTCTTTCAGAACATCCGCTGTCTAGATTTGGGTGAAGGAGAAGCGGGGGGGGGGGGGATTATCGTGGATGTATCGTGGTGACAGTGTTTCCTAGCCTCTGAGCAGTGGGCAGCTGGAGGAGGGGGCTCTTATTCTCCATGGACTTTACAGTGTCCAGAACTTTTTGAGTTTGTGATACAGGATGCAAATTTCTGTTTGAAAAAGCTAGCCTTTGCTTTCCTAACTGCCTGTGTATATTGGTTCCTGACTTCCCTGAAAAGTTGCATATCGCGGGGGCTATTTGATGCTAATGCCGTACGCCACAGGATGTTTTTTGTGCTGGTCAAGGGCAGTCAGGTCTGGAGTGAACCAAGGGCTAGATCTGTTCCTGGTTCTACATTTTTTAAATGGGGCATGCTTATTTAAGATGGTGAGGAAAGCACTCGCACAGCTGGGGGCAAAAGGTGGTCTATAACAATCAGCAACGGTGAGAGACTTGTTTCTGGAAAGGTGGTTTTTAGAAGTAGAAGCTCGAATTGTTTGTGCACTGACCTGGATAGTATGACAGAACCCTGCAGGCTATCTCTGCAGTAGATTTCAACTCCGCCCCCTTTGGCAGTTCTATCTTGGCGGAAAATGTTATAGTTAGGGATGGAAATTTCAGGATTTTTGGTGGCTAGGACATCCGGCAGAGTGTGCTAAAGCAGTGAATAAAACAAACTTAGGGAGGAGGCTTCTAATGTTAACATGCATGAAACCAAGGCTTTTACAGTTACGGGAGTCAACAAATGAGAGCGCCTGGGGAATGGGACTGGAGCTAGGTGCTGCAGGGCCTGAATTAATCTCTACATCACCAGAGGAACAGAGGAGGAGTAAGATAAGGGTACGGCTAAAGGCTATAAGAACTGGTCGTCTAGTGCGTTYAGAACAGAGTGTAAACGGAGCAGGTTTCTGGGCGCGGAAGAATAGATTCAAGGTATAATGTACAGACAAGGGTGTGGTATGATGTGAATACAGTGGAGGTAAACCTAGGCATTGAGTGATGATGAGAGAGGTTTTGTTTCTAGAGGCACCATTTAAACCAGGTGAGAACACCGCATGTGTGGGAGGTGGAACAAAAGGGCTAGCTAAGGCATATTGAGCAGGGCTGGAGTCTCTACAATGAAATAAGACAATAATCACTAACCAAAACATAAATGGACAAGGCATATTGACATTAGGGAGAGGCAATCATAGCCAAGTGATCATAGGGACCAGTGGGTAGCTAGGCGAACTGGAGACACAGTGATTCAGACAGCTAGCAGGCCACGGCTAGCATGCTAGCGGATGGGCCTTCAGGGGATGTCGCGACGGAGGTGTCTGTTGAAACCCCCTCGGGCGGATTACATCGGTAGACCAGTCGTGATTGTCGGGGCTCCGTGTCGGCAGTAAAAGGGGTCCAAGCCAATTGGCAAAATAGATATTGTAGCCCAAGGAGTGGCTGATGGACCTCTTCAGCTAGCCGGGAGATGGGCCTAGCACAAGGCTAGTTCCAGGGTAGCTGGTRCTTACTTCGGGACAGGGACGTTAGCCAGGGGTAGACACTCGGATAGCAGCTAGCTAGCTGCGATGATCCAGGTGAAAAGGTTCAGAGCTTGTGGTGGGAATATGACAATAACAGATTGTACTGATTTGTTTAGCACAATAGATGCTACATTGAAAGGCTGTATTATAATGACTATACCTATTCATTGGCTAATAAAGAATTAGAATTCTCAAGAGACTATCCGTAAAATGAGCAATGAATCACCCTGATAGCTGAAAGTGAATGACGTTATATATTAACGTGGAATGATGGCTAACCACCCAATCTAGGAGATTATCAAGCTCTCTTCTCCTGGGGTTAAACATGGAGGCAACATCAAGCTTCTCTCTCCTGGGGTTAAACATGAAGAAACATCAAGCTCTCTTCTCTGGGGTTAAACATGAGAGCAAAACATCAAGCTCTCTTCTCCTGGGGTTAAACATGAAGCAAAACATCAAAGCTCTCTTCTCCTGGGGTTAAACATGAGCAAAACATCAAGCTCTCTTCTCCTGGGGTTAAACCATGAAGCAAAACATCAAGCTCTCTTCTTCCTGGGTTAAACATGAGCAAAACATCAAGCTCTCTTCTCTGGGGTTAAACATGAAGCAAACATCAAGCTC
>NW_019943308.1:119458-122451 GCF_002910315.2 Salvelinus sp. IW2-2015
GACCTTGTGAAGATGCTGGAGGAAACAGGTACAAAAGTATCTATATCCACAGTAAAACGAGTCCTATATCGACATAACCTGAAAGGCCGCTCAGCAAGGAAGAAGCCACTGCTCCAAAACCGTCATAAAAAAGCCAGACTACGGTTTGCAACTGCACATTGGGACAAAGATCGTACTTTTTGAAGAAATGTCCTCTGGTCTGATGAACCAAAAATAGAACTGTTTGGCCATAATGACCATCGTTATGTTTGGAGGAAAAAGGGGGAGGCTTGCAAGCCGAAGAACACCATCCCAACTGTGAAGCAAGGAGGTGGCAGCATCATGTTGTGTGAGTGCTTTGCTGCAGGACGGACTGTTGCACTTCACAAAATAGATGGCTTCATGAGGCAGGAAAATTATGTGATATATTGATACAACATCTCAAAACATCAGTCAGGAAGTTAAAGCTTGGTCGCAAATGGGTCTTCCAAATGGACAATGACCCCAAGCATACTTTAAAGGTTGTGGCAAAATGGCTTAAGGACAACAGAGTCAAGGTATTGGAGTGGCCATCACAAAGCCCTGACCTCAAACCTATAGAAAATGTGTGGGCAGAACTGAAAAAGCTTGTGCGAGCAAGGAGGCCTACAAACCTGACTCAGTTACACCAGCTCTGTCATGAGGAATGGGCCAAAATTCACCCAACTTATTGTGGGAAGCTTGTGGAAGGCTTCCCGAAACGTTTGACCCAAGTTAAACAATTTAAAAGCAATGCTACCAAATACTAATTGAGTGTATGTAAACTTCTGACCTACTGGGAATGTGATTAAAGAAATAAAAGATTAAATAAATCATTCTCTCTACCATTATTCTGACATTTCGCATTCTTAACATGAAGTGGTGATCCTAACTGACCTAAGACAGGGAATTTTTACTTGGATTAAATGTCAGGAATTGTGAAAAACGGAGTTTAAATGTATTTGGCTAAGGTGTATGTAAACTTCCGACTTCAACTGTATGTAAATTCATGCTACACACACACATCACAACTACTGCTACCAGACACTAGTTATACTGCACAATTCAAGTATAAATATTGGACTTTAAATTGTGCCTTCCTGTATTATACTTATGCTAAACTGTTTATTCTATTCTACTGAGTCATTTAGTTTGTGTTCGTATTGTTATCTTTTGTTATGTCTTGTTGTTGTTGCATGGTTGAGAAGGAACCTGGAAGTAAGCATTTCATTGGACGATGTATACCCTTAATTCATATCTAAAGACAATATACTAAAATATGAATATATTGTGTTGCCTCAAAATCCATATCCATCTGAACTCTATATTGTTTTATGTCCTGCAGAATCGAGAAGAAAAATGACAAATTCAACAAGAAAGTGAGCCTGTCAGGTAACCAGTAGCTTTAATTCCTGTCAGTCAGGTAACAGGTACGTTTAATCTCCTGTCAAGTAACCAGAGCTTAATATCCTTCAGGTAACAGATAGCGTAAGTCCTTTCAGGTAGCCAAACTTACTTAATTCTGCCAGTAACCATAGCTTTAATCTCCTGTCAGGTAACCAGTAGCTTTAATTCCTGTCAGGTAACCAAGAAGCTTTAATTCCTGTCAGGTATACCAGTAGCTTTAATTCCTGTCAGGTAACAGTAAGCTTATATTTCCTGTCGTAAAAAAGTTTAATGCTGCAGGAACCAGTAGCTTTAATTCCTGTCAGGTAACAGGTAGCTTTAACCTGTCAGGTAACAGTAGCTTTAATTCCTGTAGCTAACCAGTAGCTTAATCTCCTGTATCCAGTACTTTAATTCCTGTAGGTACCAAGCTTTAATCCGTCAGGAACCATACTTATCGTCAGTACAAAGTATATCCGCGTAACAGCTTTTAATCTTGTTCCAAGTAACAGTAGTTAATTCGTCAGTCAGATTTAATTCCGTGTTCAGTAACAGTAGCTTTAATCCTGTCAGGTTAAATCCAGTAATTTAAATTCCTGTCAGGTAACCAGTAGCTTTAAATTCCTGTCAGGTAAACAGTAGCTTTAAATTCGCTGTCAGGTACCAGTACTTTAATTCCTGTCAGTACCAGTAAGCTTTAATTCCTGTTCACGTAACAAGTAGCTTTATTCTGTCAGGTACAGTAGCTTTAAGTTCCTGTCAGGTAACCAGTAGCTTGTAATCCTGGTCACGTAACCAGACTTTAATTCTGTGCACGTTAACCAGTAGCTCTGTCGTAGTAGCTTTATTCCTGTCAGGTAACCGTAGCTTTAATTCCTGTCAGGTAATCAGTAGCTTAATTCCTGTCAGGTAATCCAGTAGCTTTATTCCAATACCGAGCTTACCTGTCAGGTAACCAGTAGCTTAATCGAGATACGTACTTCTGTCACGTAAACACGTAGCTTTAAATGTCTGTCAGGTAAACCAGTAGCTTTTTAATTCCTGTCAGGTAACGCAGTAGCTCTAATTCTTTGTCAGGTAACAGTAAGCCTTTTAATTCCTGTCAGGTAACCAGTGAGCTTTAATTCCTGTCAGGTCACATAGTTTAATTCCTGCCCGGTAATACCATGTCAGCTTTAATTCCTGTCAGGTACCAGTAGCGTTTAATCCTGTCATAGCTATCGTAGACACCAGTGCTTTAATTCCTGTCAGCGTAAGCCGCAGAGCTTTAATTCCTGTCAGTAACCAGACTAATTCCTGTCAGTAGTAACCAGTAGCTTATCTTCCTGTCAGGTAACCGTAGCCTTATGCAGTAACGGCTTTAAATTTCCCTGTCACGTACAGTAGCTTTAATTCCTGTCAGCGCAACCTAGTAGCTTTAATTCCTGTCAGGTCTACCAGTGACTTTAATTCCTCTCAGGTAACCGCTTAGCTTTATTCCTGTTCACGTAACAAGTAGGCTTTAATTCCTGTCAGGATAACGCAGTGCTTTAATTCCGTGGTAACCAGTAGCTTTAATTCGCTGGTCGAGGTTAACCAGTTAGCTTTAATTCCCTCGTCCAAGGTAACAG
>NW_019943308.1:124479-126018 GCF_002910315.2 Salvelinus sp. IW2-2015
AGTAGCTTTAATTCCTGTCAGGTAACCAGTAGCTTTAATTCCTGTCAGGTAACCAGTAGCTTTAATTCCTGTCAGGTAACCAGTAGCTTTAATTCAAAATCCAGCCAACTGACGACATGGAATTTTCCAGATATATTTTTTTTAACCCCCCCAAAAATCTCTGGCTTCCTTTGATTTAGTAACACTAATTGTGTCCATCGTACAAGGACAAACACTCCAATAACTTTTGATCAGATTATAATACAGACATGAGGTTTGGACCAGTGGCTTTCGTAGAGGATTATCTACACAATTGAAGAGTGACTGCCTTTAAAAAGCAACAAATCCCATTGAAAACAGCCTATGTGGTGACGATATAAGACAGACACCGTTATTCTAAATGTCCAAATGGACTACAAAGTGTAAATAGGATAATTTTGGTCACTAAGTCAGTCTCGTCTAAAACTGAGTTTGGAACATCTGTGCTTCACAACGGGTAATTAAATGTTGGGTTTTGATTTGACGATGTACATTTGCCCACTAACATGTGGTAAACAGCTGCGGTGATTGATCTCTATCCAATAGCATAGACAGCGAGACAGACCTGCCCAGCAGCTCTGACTCTGTTTACATAAGACAACAAGTTGCAATTTTTTTTCTTGAGAAATACTTCACCTTAGTTAGATGTAAAATTATGCAACTAAGATCCTCGGCAAAAAAAACCATCTAAATTAATTACATATTTCTTGACTTATCTTAAATTCATTATGGGGTATTTTAAGTAAGTGAAAAAGGCTACAGTGTCTCATGTGGGACAAACATCACTAACCAAACGAGGAATGTGTCAGGAAACACCTCCATTGACTGAAATCCCATTTTTCTAACGAGTAACAAAACACACGTGCCAATCAGCGTGTTCATTGGCCCTTTAACGTACTATTGGACCCTTTGGTCAAGGGGAGGAGGAGGAGGAGGAGGAGGAGGAGGAGGAGGAGGAAGAGCAGTAGAAGGAGGAGGAGGCAGAAAGAAGGAGGAAGAGGAGGAAGTGATGGAGAAAGAGAAGGAGGAGGTGGAAGAGGAGAGGGACGAGGAGGAAGATAGAGGAGAGGGAGGAACAGAATGAGGAAGAGGAGAAGGAAGAGCAGGAGGAGGTAGAAGAAGAAGAGGGAAATGGAGAAAGGAGGGAAAAATGTCTCTTTTGCCCTCCCTAACACTCTGACTTCTACTCAATTACAGAGAACACTCCTTACCCTCTCTCAGTCTAGCCTGCTTCGTAGAGGCTTACCCTCTCAATCTAGCCTGCTTCCGTAGAGGCTTACCCCCTCATTCTAGCCTGCTCGTAGAGGCTTTCCCCTCAGTCTAGCCTTGTCGTTGGAGGCTTACCCTCTCAGTCTACCCTGTCCTTAGCTTTCCCCTTCAGTCTAGCTGTCACGTTCCTGACCTGTTTTCTGTTGTTTTGTATGTGTTTAGTCGGTCAGGGCGTGAGTTGGGGTGGGCATTCTATGTTATGTGTATCTATGTTGGTTAATGGGTTACCTGATATGGTTCTCATTAGAGGCA
>NW_019943308.1:126922-142173 GCF_002910315.2 Salvelinus sp. IW2-2015
GAGGCAGGTGGTTTACGTTTCCTCTGATTGAGAACCATATTAAGGTAGGTTGTTTCACATTGTTTGTTGTGGGTGGTTGTCTCCTGTGTCTGTATGTTTTACCACACGGGACTGTTTCGTTTTGTCGTTCGTTTATGTAGTCTGTTCCTGTTCGTGCGTTCTTCGTGTTTATGTAAGTGCTCCAGTTCAGGTCTGTCTACGTCGTTTTGTTGTTTTGTAATTTATCAAGTGTTCTTCGTGTTTTTCGGTTCTGTTAATAAATCATTATGTCTTCAAACTACCACGCTGCATATTGGTCTTCTGATCATTCTCGCCTCTCCTCGTCTGAGGAGGAGGACGAAGTAGACGATCGTTACACTAGCCTGGTCCTTAGAGTCTTCTTGGGTGTGATGCTACAAGCTTGGCACACCTGTATTTGAGGAGTTTCTCCCATTCTCCTCTGCAGATCCCCTCAAGCTCTGTCAGGTTGGATGGGGAGCGTTTCTGCAAAGCTATTTTCAGATCTCTCCAGAGATGTTAGATCGGGTTCAAGTCCGGGCTCTGGCTGGGCCACTCCAGGACATTCAGAGACGTTTCCCGAAGCCACTCCTGCGTTGTCTTGGCTGTGTGTTTAGGGTCATCTATGTATGAGTGTGTGTAGACTGGGTACGTGATCCTGGATGTCTGAGTGTGTCATCGTGTGTGTCTGGGGAGTAGAGGCATCACACTGGGAGGAGTTATGGAGAGGATGAGCACCCTGCAGTGACTGGGGGACCCTGATGAACGGATTGGGAGAGAGATTTATATGTTCAAGTGTGTGTGATTTCTTATTCCTTATCATTTGTATATTTTATCACCTGAAGAGAATAAAAAAAAGAATGTAAATAAAAGATAAAAGATGGCCCTAAACCTAGCATAACTTTTTTTTGTGGAGAGTATCGAAGATCACTCCCCACCATGTTTTTCCTGTCTGACCAGGGATTCAAACCGGTGACCATCCAGGTGGATGCAAAACAATTACAATATAATCATAATAATAACTTTGTGTATAGTGCTTTTTCAATACAGGAAGCAAAGTGTTTCACATCATAAAATAATAGAATAAAAGTAACAACAAAGAAACAACATAATCACACATTAAAATTATACATTAAAATCCTACATAATAATCCTACAACATAATCACACATTAAAATCATACATAATAATCCTACAACATAATCACACATTAAAATCCTACATAAATATAATCTTTAGAAAAGTGTCGTCAGCAGGGATAATAAATAATATAATAAAGGATTAGTCCTCAAAATACCCAGTAAAATACTCAATTATAATACTCTGCATAATATCCCCTGTATAATACGTCGGTATAATGCCCGGAACAATACTATATGTGTAATACTATGGCATAATGTTCTGAACAATACTCGTTGTGTAGTACTATGGCATAATGCTTTTACAATGATCTCTGTGTAATACTCTGGTATAATTCTCTGCACAATACTCTCTGTGTAATGCTCTGTTATAGTACTCGGTATAATACTCTATGTATGACGCTCCAGTATACTACTATGGTAAAAAACTCTGATGTAATACCCTTTGTATAATACTTYGGTATAATACTTTGATATAATGCGCTACATAATACCATGGTATAGTACTCTCTGTGTGGTACTTCGTACAGAACTCTAGTATAATACTCTCTGTTTAATACTCTGGCATAMTGCCCTGTATAATACTTTGGTATAGTGCTCTCTGTGTAATACTCCAATATAATACTCCTGGTATACTACTCTTTGTAAAATACTCTCTGTAAAATATGATGTGTGGTACTCTGGTATAATACTCCATGTGTAATACTCTCTGCGTAATACTCTAGCGTAATACTCTGTATAATACTCTGGCGTAATACGCTCTGTATAATAGCAGCTGTGTAATACTCCGGTATAATACTCTGCATGATACTCTGGTATAATACTATCTGTATGGTGCTCCGATGTAATACTCGCTGTATAATACTCCAGTGTAGTACTTTCTGTATACTACTCTGGTATAATACTCTGTGTAATACTCCAGTATAATGCTCTCTGTATAACACGCTTTGTATAATGCTCTCTGTATGATACTATCTGTAGAATACTCTCTGTATAATACTCTGGTATAATAATCTGTGTAATACCCCAGTATAATACTCCGTATAATACTCTGACACAATACTCTGGTGCAATGCTCTGGTACAATAAGATTGTACAATGCTCTGGTACAATACTCTGGTATAATACTCTGGCATGATGTTCTGTATAATGCCCTCTGTATATTACTCTGTTGTAATACGATATGTATAATACCCGGGTGTAATACTCCGGTATGATACTCTAGTATGATACACTCTGTATAATACTCATATTGTATAATACTCTAGTCATATTGCATAATACTCTAGCCGTATTGTTTACCACTCTAGACATATTGTATAATACCATGGACATACTGTACAATACTCTGATAATACTGTATAATACTATGGGCATGGTGTGTGATACTTTAAACATACTGCATAATAGTCTGGTCATACGGTATAATACTCTAGTCGTACAGAATAATACTGTGTGTCCGTGTGTGTGTGTGTGTGTGTGTGTTGTTGTGTATGTGTGTGTGTGTTGTGTGTGTGTGTTGTCCGTGTGTGTGCTGTGTGTGTGGTGTGTGTGGTGTGTGTGTGTGTGTGTGGTGGTGTGTGTGTGTGCTGTAATAACAGCATTAGTCAGGTCAGCCTGAGGATTCAGTCTGAGGAGGGAGGAGTCAAATCCACCATTGGTGTGGGTGACCAAAGAGCTCCTATTTTTTCATGTAATTGACCATAGCATCGCCTGGCATTTGATAACGCATTGCGGCACTTGGATTCGAACCGCAGTGCTTGTCACTGAGGAGCATACATGCGCAGAGCTTCTGTGTGATTCGGGCATTGAACAAGAAGACTACTTGTTGAAAAGAAATGCACACATAAAACAGAACAAAACAACAAAAAACCAACCTAAAAAAAACAAGAAAAACACGTAGCATTTGCAAAAAAAGTATCTCATACCTACTGTATAAACATGGTCGTGGATCTTTGATGTCTATGGGCTATTTTATGCTGAGGACATTTTAGAATAAGTTGTGTTGTTATCCTCACAAAGGGGCCGTGCAGGAAGTATTGAAAACACAGCGGTGCCAATCATTTAGAACCCCTGTCTTTTTTTTAAATATTATATATATATTACTTCTTAAACAAAATACCTTTCTCTGAGTATAACAAAATGAAATATATTCCCATTCTTCCGATACAATTAGTCAGTAGTGTATTATTATTAGTAATTTCTTTTGTCTTTTTTTACTACCTCGTAAAAGGTTGCCATATATTATTGGACCTACGAGAGAGAGACAGAGAAGAGAGAGAGAGAGAGAGAGAGAGAGAGGCAGAGAGACAGAGAGAGAGGAGAGAGGAGAGAGAGGGAGACAGAGAGAGAGAGAGAAGAGAGAGAGAGGCTATACAAATAAATGTATATTTTATCATTATTATAATTCGATGGGAGGAGGCAGTGGTGCAGTAGGAGGTCTCCACCCCCCTTCTCCTAGCAGGTGTCGGCCGAGGGGAAGTGTTCTCTCCCTGGGAAGAAGCACGGCTCTGATTGGCTCTGAGTGTTTGTGTCTATATTCGTTTACTTCTCAATCCATCCATTCCTTTGTTTCCTTCCACTGATCCAGGAGAGAGGAAGCAGACACTTAAAGGGGTGCTTAGCAGATGAAGGTAGCTAGATAAGAGGAAGGATGTGTTTATGTGTATATATTTGTGTGGTGTGTGTGTGTTTTTATAAGTGTGTAGTCATGTGTGTAGTGAGTGTGTTTTCTCTGCTCTTGGTCTAATGGACCCGTGTGATGGAGGCTCTTCTGCTCTGTGTTCTAATGGACCCGTGTGATGGAGGCCTCTCTGCTCTGTGTCTAATGGACCCGTGTGATGGAGGCCTCTCTGCTCTGTGTCTAATGGACCCGTGTGATGGAGGCCTCTCTGCTGTGTCTAATGGACCCGTGTGATGGAGGTCTCTCTGCTCTGTGTCTAATGGACCCGTGTGATGGAGGCCTCTCTGCTCTGTGTCTAATGGACCCGTGTGATGGAGGGCCTCTCTGCTCTGTGTCTAATGGACCCGTGTGATGGAGGTCTCTCTGCTCTGTGTCTAATGGACCCGTGTGATGGAGGCCTCTCTGCTCTGTGTCTAATGGACCCGTGTGATGGAAGCCTCTCTGCTCTGGTCTAATGGACCCGTGTGATGGAGCCCTCTGCTCTGTGTCTAATGGACCCGTGTGATGGAGGCCTCTCTGCTCTGTGTCTAATGGACCCGTGTGATGGAGGCAGATGTACTCAGATAAACACAGAAGAGAAATGAGCGTCTCCTAATGTTCACCTCTCAAATGAGCGCTTCCACTTCACACACACTGCATTTGACGCATGGCCTCACTGCCCTTACAACCCCCCACCCCCACCCCCGCTCGCTACACACACACACACACACACACACACACACACACACACACACACACACACACACACACACACCACACACACACACACACACACACACACACACACACACACACACACACACACCACCCACACACACACACACACACCTCTTTCTGTTCCTAACAGACATCCCTTACCCCCCAGGGCCCTGTATTAAGGTCTTCAGTGAGCGAAGCAGAACAATAAACACCCAGTGTCCCTCAGTGGAATCGTGCTTAATTGGTTAATTACTGCTTAGCTTGAGACGGGGCACTGGAGGTCGGTTGTCGTGTGTTGTGTGTGTGTGTTGTGTGTGTGTGTTTGTGTTTTTAATGGGGTAGTGGAGGGGAAGTATTGAGCGTCAGACCCAGCTGACAGAAGGGTGCTTCCTGTTCTTTCTCAGAGGTTTCCACGACGATGATCAACTCCTCGCCTTAATCCTCTTATCGCCTCAGCGAACACACACACACACACACACACACATTCACAGAGTACACACACATACACACCGCCTTAGGCCAGGGCCAGATGTTGGAGAGGAAAGAAGGCGACGTGTCACAAGTTCCAGTTCTACACAGCAGGTTGAGCCCGGGGTCACTGTTAAGACACACACACACACACACACACACACACACACACACACACACACACACACACACACACCACACACACACACCACACACACACACACACCACACACACCAACACCACACACACACACACACACACACACACACACCACCACACAACTGAGGCCTCTCTTTTCTTCCCGCCAGCGAGTGTGTTTCTGCCTAATTAAGTGCAGGTATCTGCCTGACAAGATTTCCTGCAACGATACCTCTATCAGATAGACTAATGAGTGCTCTTTAAGATGCCCCAGAGCCTCCAGAGGAGGGGCCAGCCCAGCTCCTCTAACCCGTCCTTCAGGGCCCTGCAGCCAGCCACCACCGCCACACCAGCACACCTGTAGTATGGAGCTTGGAGCGGGAGGTTGGGAGGCTGGAGACTGGCGAGGCTGGAGGCTGGAGGCTGGGAGGCTGGAGGCTGGAGGGGAGGCTGGAGGCTGGAGGCTGGTGGGAGGCGTAGGCGTGAGGCTGGGAGGCTGGGAGGCTGGAGACTGGGAGGCTGGAGGCTGGGAGGCTGGGAGGCTGGAGGCTGGAGCTGGAGCTTGACAAGTAAGCTATTTTAGCTAGAGTGGTTGTGTTTCAGGAGACCTAAGGAGAGACTAGATGGAGAGAAAGAGGACTAACTAACGGACAGACAAACAAATAAACAAATGATAAACGAAAGGAAAGGACACTCTCCGACAAGAACAGGGCAAAGGCATGGACAGCCCACGGTGGTATTTAGAACCATAACTCACACACACACACACACACACACACACACACACACACACACACACACACACACACACACACACACACACACACCACACACACACACACACACACACACACCACACACACACACACAACACACACACTTTCTGTGTCTGTCATTATCATCACCGTGCCACGCCAACTCGCTCTCAAAGTTCACCAGATGTGCTCTCCTCGCAATTATCCAGCAAAGTCCCTGGCTCAGATGTGTGTGTGTGTGTGTGTGTGTGTGTGTGTGTGTGTGTGTTGTGTGTGTTGTGTGGTGTGTGTGTGTGTGTGTGTGTGTGTGTTGGTGTGTGGTGTGTGTGTGTGTGTGTGGTGTGTGTGTGGTGTTGGTGTTTACACTCGCGTGGTCTTGTTGGATCTGTAAATGTCTTCCATTTGAATTCCTGGCTGACCTTCTCTCCACTCAGCTTTAATGTTTGGCTTTCATACTATTCCACCTCTATGCCCAGTCAACCAAACTCACTCTCACAGTACTGCCCAGTCAACCAAACTCACATGGTGCTGAACAAAACAGTTTTTTTTTTTTTTATATAAAAGTTTTTGCTTTTTCTATGATTCTGCCCAGTGTTGTTTCGGTGTCATATTTTACAGTTGTGATCAAAATTGCTATAACACTTTTACTATCTAACGGAATTATTGTTGTGATTTAATTTATGAATTATTAATAGATTGTTTTCATCTGAAAGATATTTAAAATTCATAATGATTAAATGAATTTCATAATGATGAATCTCCGCAGTGTTTCTACAACATCAGCAGGTAGTTTTTTCAAATAGAACGCCAGTCAGTCATTAGAACTCTGACATCACWCTGGAACACTAGAACATTCTAACCTTCGGCCAATCATACGGTCACCTCAACGGGCGCTMCACGCATCACACTAGAACACTGCTAACATTCTAACCTTTGGCCAATCATACGGTCACCTCAACGGGCGCTCCACGCATCACAATGAAGCCACTTGTGTTTGGGTAAATGACCTTGTGTTATTAGCATACTCCACTACGGTGCATGGCTGAAGGTTCACAATTGTTTTTAAATGGGAGATACATGCTAATAGTTTTAGACTGAAAGAATGTGTGCGTGCGTGCGTTTTTGTGTGTGTGTGTGTGTATGTGTGCGTGTGTGCGTGCGTGTGTGTGTGTGTGTGTGTGTGTGTGAGACCATGAGGTGAAAGCGTCAAAGGCTTGAAAGTAGTGACATATTGTAGTGACACACATTTACACAGTCAACTCCCTACGCGACTATTCTATTGACACACACAGCATCTTCTCTATGAGAAAAAGCTTTGATATTTTACGTTTTTTCATACTGAACAAATATCTTACGACGTACTTCACTTAAACTTTGCTGCAGTCTTGGTTGGACCAGGTCTCCCTAGAAAAATAGATTTGATCTCATTGAGACTARCCTGGATAAAGGTTAAATAAAATAMAAAATGTCAAATAAAGGTAGACTATTTCCATGCATGTATCAATAAATCAAGTGAACCGGGTCAAATTCATTCCCTTACKAAACATTGTTTTCAAATCCTGCTGATTTGTGGAGCCTTATGGATGGCTCGATATTGAATACTGTAATTAAAGAACCTACTATTTACTGTGTGAAGTCCCATCATTCTCGTGTCGCTCTCTCTCTGTCTCTGTCTCTGTCTCTCTAAGTGCATTTCCTGTCCGTCCGTGCTTCTAATTAGCGGTGTAGGAGTGCTGTAGTGTAATTAATATCTTGGTTGTTCAGTAGCAGGTTCATTACCTACCCTCAGTAATAGGCCTGTGAGCCTGACGATGCCATTATTACTAATCACTCTGTTTTAGCTACAAAACAACTCATTACTACTCACTCACTTCTACTGAGGTTGAGAACGACTCAGAGTGTGGTGGAGAGATAGACAGAGACACAGAGAGAGAGAGAGAGAGAGAGAGAGAGAGAGAGAGAGAGATAGACAGACAGACAGACAGAGAGAGAATGGTGGAGAGAGAGAGTGGTAGAGAGAGTGGTAGAGAGAGTGGTAGAGAGGTAGAGAGAGAGAGAGACTTGCTTTCCTGACTTCAAAAAAGCTTTAGACTGAATTTGGCATGAGGGTCTGCTACACAAATGGATGGAAAGTGGTGTTGGGGGAAAAACGCACAACATTATAAAATCCATGTACACAAACAACAAGTGTGTGGTTAAAATTGGCAACAAAAAAACATGCACATTTCTTTCCACAGGGCCGTGAGGTGAGACAATGATGCAGCTTAAGCCTCACCCTCTTCAACATAAATAGAAAGAACTGGCGAGGGCACTAGAACAGTCTGCAGCACCCGGCCTCACACTACTAGAATCTGAAGTCTACTGTTTGCTGATGATCTGGTGTTTCTGTCGCCAACCAAGGAGAGCCTACAGCAGCACCTAGAATCTGTGCAGAAGCTCTATCAAACCTGGGCCCTGACAGTAAATCTCAGTAAGACAAAAATAATGGTGTTCCTAAAAAGGTCAGGACCAAAAATACAAATTCCATCTAGACACCGTTGCCCTAGAGCACACAAAAAGCTATACATACCTTGGCCTAAACATCAGCGCCACAGGTAACTTCCACAAAGCTGTAAACGATCTGAGACAAGGTAAGAAGGGCCTTCTATGCCATCAAAAGGAACATAAAATTCAACATACCAATTAGGATCTGTCTAAAAATACTTGATTCAGTTATAGAACCCATTGCCCTTTATGGTTGTGAGTTCTGGGGTCCGCTCACCAACCAAGAATTCACAAAATGGGACAAACACCAAATTGAGACTGCTTGCAGAATTCTGCTAAAAAATATCCTCMGTGTACAAYGTARAACACCAAATAATGCATGCAGAGTAGAATTGGCCGATACCCGCTAATTATCAAAATCCAGAAAAGTTCAATTCTACAACCACCTAAAAGGAAGCAATTCCCAAACCTTCCATAACAAAGCCATCACCTACAGAGAGATGAACATGAAGAAGAGTCCCATGAGCAAGCTGGTCCTGGGGCTCTGTTCACAAACACAAACAGACCCCACAGTGCCCCAGGACAGCAACACAATTAGACCCAACCAAATCATGAGAAAACAAAAAGATAATTACTTGACACATTTGGCCCTAAACTGTGACTGACACAAAATTAAGGAAAACTCGGACTGTGTACAGACTCAGTGAGCATAGCCTTGCTATTGAGAAAGGCCGCCGTAGGCAGACCTGGCTCTCAAGAGAAGACAGGCTATGTGCACACTGCCCACAAAATGAGGTGGAAACTKAGCTGCACTTCCTGCCAAATGTACGACTATATTAGAGACACATATTTCCCTCAGATTACAAAGACCCACAAAGAAATCGAATACAAACCCGATGTTGATAAACTCCTATATTGGGTGAAATATCACAGTGTACCATCACAGCAGCAAGATTTGTGACCTGTTGCCACAAGAAAAGGGCAACAATGAAGAACAAACACCATTTCACTTTTGTTTATCCATTTCACTTGCTATGGCAATGTGTCACGTTCTGACCTTAGGTCCTTTGTTATGTCTTTATTTTAGTTGGTCAGGGCGTGAGATGGGGTGGGCATTCTATGTTGTTTTTCTATGTTTTGTTCTAGTTGTTATATTTCTATGTGTTTGGCCTAGTATGAGACAATGTTCGACACCTGCCTCTGATTGAGAATCATACTTAGGTAGCCTGTTTTCCCACTATGGGTTGTGGGTAGTTATTTTCTGTTTAGTGTTTTTGGTGGTTCACTCTCACAGAAATCATTGTTTTTCGTTTAGTTCAATTGATTATGCAGTCATTGGCTTTTTTTGGGGTTGAAATTCAGTTTGACATTAAAATAAATTAAAATGGGACACAAAGTACATCATCTACAGAATGTACAGAAAGTAAAATGTTTTCTTGTCAATACACACTATTTTTTAATCGGTGTGTATTGACATTTGATAAATAGAATATCCTGACGGTACGCTGAAATGTACCCAACAGTATATCTCCAAATGAGGATCCTGACTAGGTAGACTTTTATATGCGATGCGGTTTGACTCAGCTGGTAAAATGAAACTGTACCACCACCTGCTGGACGGATAGTAGTCATTACTTGGTCATGATAGACCGACTCGAATATGGTGGTATATTCGGACTGATTTGACAACAACGTCATCAGACATGTTTAGTCTCAGTTAATTTAAAAAACTTACTGTACCAGCTTTGTTAGTTTATTTAGGATGTGAAACATTCTTATTCGGCTGAAGTCGAGACATTCATATTTAGCAGAAGTCGAGCCGAGGAGAGAAGCCACTGAAGACTGCTGGAACGTAAACTAAAAAAGGGTTTGGCGTCATGACATCAAATACCAGGAAGTTTAAAAAGTTAGCAGCATCAAAGATGGTCTATTATATTGACAAGAAATTTGAGTGACCGCTCTAACAATGGAAATACACGTCCTCGACKATGGAAGGCAGGCGGCAGGAGGCGAGATCAGATGGGACCATTCTGGCCAATGATAGGGCAGATACGCGTTTGATCAGGCCACAGAGATAGATAGACGACTAATCTTTGCCATTGTAGTATCTGTGACAGCTTGGTCAGTGCCATTGAGGCTATCTCCATTTTAAAGTAGTACATTTTCTTTTTCTTCATTGGCTGACTGCTCCCAACTCATTTGAATCACCGCCAACTTGACTACTTTAAAATGGTGGAAGCCCTCAATGGCAATGTCTATGCTAGAATGGATTATGTCCATATTGAGACCTCATATCAATTAAATTAAAAGGGCCTTTATTGGAATGGGAAACATATGTTAACATAAAGTAAGTGAATTAAACAATAAACAGAAGTGAGAAGAAACCAAAACAACATTAACACAAAAAGATTAGAAATGAACAGTAAACATTGCACTCAGAAAGGTTTCCAAAAGATAAAGTCATTACAAGTGTTATATTATCAGCTATCAGTTGTTTTAACAATGTGCCAATAGCTGTAGTATGAATAGCAGGGGGAAGATAAATAAACATTTTGGTTGCATATACAATGTTGTTTGCGCTCCAGTGGTTGCCCTTTTCTCATGGCAACGGGCCACAAATTGTTCTACCTTGACTGCACACTGCGGTATTTCACCTAACAGATATGGGAGTTTATTAATGTTATTATTTTATTGTCAAATTCTTTGTGTGTCTGTGTAATCTGAGGGAATGATGTGTCTCTAATATGGTCATACATTTGGCAGGACGTTCGTTAGGTAGCGCAGCTCGGTTTCCACGTCATTTTGTTTTCCAACATAAGTCAAATGTCACCACCAACCACTGAGTGCACMAAACATAAAGAACACCTTTTCTAATATTGAGTGAAAACAGTTCATATACTGTATGAAAAAGTACCTGATTAAATTAAAACACATTTTATTAAAAAAAACCTGACTATGACTGCTGAATATCTGTCAAAATAGCATGAAAAAACATTGTTCCTTCAGAGAACGATTGCTTTGTAAGGTTCAACCAAACCTTTTGTTGGTGTCTCCATTTTCTCAGAAAGGGGGACATTAGCAAATCTGAATAGATAAGGCCTGACAAAACACTAACTCTATATCCTGATGGTCTACATCCTGGATATTACTTGTCATCACACAGCAGATAGATAACTGTGTTCTACATCCTGGGAACAAATATTACTGTCATCACCACAGCAGCTAGATAACTGTGTTCTACATCTGGGGTTTACATCCTGTATTACTGTCCATCACACAGCAGCTAGATAACTGTGTTCTACATCCTGGGGTTTACATCCTGTATTACTGTCATCACCACAGCAGCTAGATAACTGTGTTCTACATCCTGGGTTTAACATCTGGGTATTACTGTCATCACCACAGCAGATAGATAAGTGTTTCTACATCCTGGGTTACATCCTGGATATTACTGTCATCACCACAGCAGCTAGTATTGTTTCTACATCCTGGGTTTACATCCTGGTATTACTGTCATACACAGCAGCTAGATAACTGTAGTTCTACATCCTGGGGTTTACATCCTGGTATTACTGTTCATCACAGCAGATAGATAACTGTGTCTACATCCTGGGTTTACATCCTGGATATTCTGTCATCACCACAGCAGTAGATAACTGTGTCTACATCCTGGGTTTACATCCTGGTATTTGTCATCACCACAGCAGATAGATAACTGTGTTCTACATCCTGGGGTTTTTACATCCTGGGGTATTATGTCATCCAAAGCAGCTAGATAACTGTGTTTACATCCTGGGGATTTACGATGCGTGGTATTATGTATCACAACACAGAGCTGAAATGGTTCTACATCTGGGTTTCTGCCAGCACCTCCATACCAGTATTTCTGTCTGTCATCACCACAGCAGCTAGATAACTGTGTTCTACATCCTGGGGTTTACCCAGCACCTCCTCCAGTATTACTGTCATCAGTATTACTGTCATCAGCTGTAATACAGCCTGGAATCGAACCAAGGTCTATAGTGACGCCTCTAGCACTGAGATGCAGTGCCTTAGACCGCTGTTCCACTACATGCCTTTCTAATGCGTGGTGCTGTGAGCCACTGACCTGTGTGTTTCTCCTCAGACTCAGGCAGCAGCAGGTGGCTTCTAGGTTTTAGGACTACAAGCTGGCATGCTCTACTACCACAGACAGAGGGCGTAACCCAGACATGTCACAGGGGCTATAAAGATCAAGCATCCGTTTAGAACGTTTTCTCACCACCAAATATGGTAGTGAGAGGAAGTCCAGTCGCGGGTAGWAGGAATGGATGGAACTAGCTGAAAATGAGCTGACATTCTGCTAATTTTCTCATCGATTAAACATCTGATCTCAATACATTTTTCTGCTTCCAAAACTATAATTTGTTACAAACACAGTGCACTAAGTTTTATAGATCCGACTCTTTGCCAAAATTGTAAAATATTGCTTTGTTTAGAAGGAGTGCAAGGTCGAATTGAGTTAGTTCACACACACCCTTCACAGAGGAGGCGTTACCTAAAGGGAATATGCAAATACGTGCTACAACAAGCCAAAAGGATAAAACTAGCTCGTGTTTGGCTTTGCCCACCTCCTTGCTTGTTCTGCCCAATATGCTTACTTTGCTCCTACTGTAAACGACACAGATTAACTATTTTGGGTTAATTATGAATATATTTGTTTTTACCGGATGGGCACACATAACTCCTAGACGATTGTGCAGATTTATCGCCCTCTATCGGCTTAGCCATAATAATGATGACTTCGTGGCTGTGGTAACTAGTGACGACCGCAGTCAAGCTAAAACCAACACAACATATCAAACAGGTTTAAAATATGTTCACATCGAATGAACTAGCTACGAATAACTTCAACAACGAAGAAAATTGAGGTCTGTTGCTAGCTATATGTTATACAATCTGTGTAAGTTGTGTAGCTAAATCAGCTAGCGTAGTGAAGTTATTTAGGCTGATTTGATAGCAATGCTAACTAGGTTAGCTAGCTAACGTCGATAACACGACATTGTTTAGCTAGCTGCTTTGCTCTCGCTTTCAACAACTAGTTCAGCTATTGAAAACTAGAAATACGACGTTGCTTTCCATTTTATTTGCACTTTTCACTGAAACCACAAAGAGGCTTCCGGGTTTAGTTGGCACAGCGGCGCTGATAAGATACTAGTTCGCGTTAACTAGTAGGTAAACAAGACGAGACTTGGAAGGCCTCGCGATACTACTACTAGCTAACTAGTTAGCTATGGGTTTGGTCGTTTGGTTAACTAGCTGGACCCAACACTAGCAGACATGCCGTGTTGTTGTCAGTAGCTGACAGTTGCAACGTAAGCTAAGTTAGTGCTAGGTTGGGTTACTAAACTTGTCACCGTTATTGTTTGATTACTATCCTAGATATTTTCTGCAGGAGTGTCCAGTGCAGTGACTAACTACTAACTAGTGAACTACATATTATGATGCCATGGAGGATAGGAAGCTGAAGAGAAAGATTTCCAGGCCCTCCACCAACCAGGCCCCTGCCCCACCAACCAGCACCCGGAAGAACACAGCCTCTGGACGTCATCTGGGCTTCAGCCACATGGGTACACACTCCAGCCAGAAGGGGAAGAGCCGCAGGTAAGAACCATAATCATCTGGATGACTTGAACAGCTTTGAGGTGAAGTTCTTAATTTGTGTGTGTGTGTGTGTGTGTGTGTGTGTGTCAGGGGTGTGAAGGCCAGACAGCAGCAGGCTTCAGGCAGTAAGGCAGGCCAGGGCCAGGCGGACCACATCCAGCACTCCTTCCTGACGGACGTCTCCGATGTGCAAGAGATGGAGAAAGGACTGCTGAGCCTTCTCAATGACTTCCACAATGGAAAACTACAGGCCTTTGGTGAGCTGTGTGTGTAAAACTACAGGCCTGAGAACCAGGGTTCCAGTGTCAGTATAAAAGTGTCTGCTGCTGAAAGAGCATATGACCTGGGTGTTTTGTGAGTATGCAGCGTTGAATTTTACATAAAATAAAACTCTCTTTTATCCCACCTCTCCTCCCCCCCGCCCTCCTCATCCCCCCTCCCCCCTCTCGCTCCCTATTCCCCCCTCCTCCTCCCATTCCCCCTCTCGCTCCCTATTCCCCCCCTCTCCTCCCTATTCCCCTCTCGCGCTCCCTATTCCCCTCTCGCTCCCTATTCCCCCCCTCTCGCTCCCTATCCCCCCCTCTCGCTCCCTCTTTCCCATCTCTCCTCCCTCTTTCCCCCCCGCCCGCTCCCCTTTCCCCCCCTCTCGCTCCCTCTTCCCCCCCTCTCGCTCCCTCTTCCCCCCTAACTCCCCCCTGCTCCCTCCCCTCCCCCTCTTCCCCCTCGCCCCTCTCCCCGCCCTCTCCGCACCCTCTGTCCCCCCCCTCCGCTCCCTCCCCCCTCGCTCCCTCTCTCCCCCTCGCTCCCTCTTCCCCCCCCTCGCCCTCTTCCCCCATCTCCCCCTCTTCCCCTCATCGCTCCCTCTTCCCCCCTCATCTCCTCCCTCTTCCCCCCTCATCTCGCTCCTCTTCCCCCCTCATCTCGCTCCCTCTTCCCCCCTCATCTCGCTCCCTCTTCCCCCTCATCTCGCTCCCTCTTCCCCCTCATCTCGCTCCCTCTCTCTCCCCCCCTCCGCTCCCTCTTCCCCCCCCCCTCCGCCTCCCTCTCCCTCCCCCCCTCTCGCTCCCTCTTCCTCCCCTCTCGCTCCTCTTCCCCCCCCTCTCGCTCCCTCTTCCCCCCTCATCTCGCTCCCTCTTCCCCCCTCATCTCCTCCCTCTTCCCCCCTCATCTCCTCCCTCTTCCCCCACCCTCTCGCTCCCCTTCCCCCACCCGCTCTTCGCTCCCCTTCCCCCCCTCTCGCTCCC
>NW_019943308.1:142198-145782 GCF_002910315.2 Salvelinus sp. IW2-2015
CCTTTGGTGAGACCAGGGTTTCCAGTGGATAAAAGTGTCTGCTGCTAAAGAGCATATGACCTGGGTGTTTTGTTGAAGTATGCAGCGTTGAATTTTACATAAAATAAACTCTCTTTTTTTCCGCCCACCCTCTTCCCCCCCCCCTCTCGCTCCCTATCCCCCCCCTCCCCCCCCCCCCCCCCGCGGCGCTTCGACTAACCTACGACGCGCAAAGCCTCCAAACCCCCCCCCCCCCTCATCGCTCCCTATTTTTCACCCCCCCTCTTCGTCCCTATTTCCCCTCCTCGGGGGCTCCCTTCCCCTCCCTTCTTTGCTCCCCCTATTCCCCCCCTGTATCTCTGGCTTCCCCTAATCCCCACCCCACCCCCCCGTCTGGCATCCCCCCCTCATCCCTCCCCATCACATTCCATTGGAGTCAATTGGACCCCGTTTGTCACCTGTGATGTATTCACAGGCCCTACCTTCCACAATTTCAGTGCCTCTTTCCTGGTCATGGTTCCATACCGTGGGAAGCCCCCACATTTCCCAAAACCCCTTGCAACGTCCCACACCGTTCATCTGTACACAACAATAGTACGCAGGTATCACCACACCTATCTTCCCCGGGACCACGCAGCTATCATACCGCTCAGGAAGGAGACCGTTCTTCTCCTTAAGAATACATACCTTAGGTGCGAAAAGTCAAAATCAATCCCTCAATCCAGTACAACCCAGCTCGCACAAGGACCTTCTGAAGATGCTGGAGGAAAGGCCGAAAAAAAACGGGCGTTACAAAGATCGGATATTCCGACAGTTTAAACAGCCCTTATAGTCGACACTCATTATTATCACCCCCCTCACCCCAAGGTTCATCCGCCCCGCTAAGCAAAAAGAAGAAGCCACTGCTCTCAAAACCGCCCATAAAAAAAAGCCCAGCACAGCTCACTTACCGGTTTCCCGCGCAACCCTCTCCTGCCACGCATTGCCGAGACAAAGATTCCCGTACTTTTGCGGGCATAGACAATGTTATCCCCCCCTCTCCCTGCGTTCTGATGAGATTGAAAAACAAAACAAAATTGAACTGTTGCCATTAATGCGACCATCGTTTTATGATTCTGGAGGAAAAAGTGGCGACGCTTGGCCAATGTCGCCGGCGCCATAAAAGCGAAACACCTTCCTCATTTCCCAAACCCCCCCTTCTCTGAGAGCCATTGGGCTTGGCCAGCATCATGCGTTTCCCCCGGCTCCTCCGGGCTTCCACGAATCATGCCCCTCACTGCCTTACATTGGTTCAGCCCCTTACTTTATCACTTCCCGTAAAATTCTCTACATCCCTTCTGAGTCTCCGCGAGGGCGTTCATACTAGTTGGTGCAACATGGGTTTCTCACCCTATGCCTCATGTCCAGACGTTGGTCTCGTTGCCTCTCGCTCCGTCTTTCCCCTCCGGCCCTCACGCTCCGTCTCTTCCCCGCCCATCGCTCCCTCTTCCCCTTCAGGATCTCGCTCCCTCCGTCCCCTACCGGGCCGAACAAACGAGTGGCTTAGTTTGCCACCGCGAGTTTTTGATCGCGTGTCCACTCTACGCGGCTCAGCTCTACGTTCTTCCCCCGCACGCATACTTCACGTGTCCCCTCCGCTCCTGGGTAACTCCCCCCCCTCTCGCTCCCCCTCTATTGCACTCCCGAACCTCACGCTCTCGCCCCTCTTCCCCCCCTCGCTCGTGCACTCCCTTCACTCTTCCCCACCAATTAAAAACTCGCTCCCTCTTCCTGTTTCTTACAAAATCATATACTCTTTAGAACTCAATTTTTCAAAATAAGACAGGAACGTTGAATTGTCCGGTCGCCCTTCTACACCCTCACACATCCACCTCGAGTGGTTACTTCTAGCTCCCGCTCTCTCCCTTCTCCCTCTAGGTAATGAGTGTTCTATAGATCAGATGGAACATGTGAGAGAGATGCAGGAGAAGTTGGCTCGGCTGCACTTTGACCTTTATGGGGAGGTGGACGAGATGCCTGAGGACCAACGGAAGACTGCCTGCGACTCGAACATGGACAAACTACTGCTCAACGTAAGATCTGGCAATAGCTTTTGTTAATGTACAGTGCCTTGCAAAAGTATTCAGACCGCTTTGTGTTACAAAATGGGGTTACAATGGATTTAATTGTCCATTTTTGTCAACAATCTACTTAAATTACTCTGTCAAAGTGGAAGAACATTTTTTAAAGATAAATAAGAAATTATAACAAAAATCTTGTAGTTCCATAACTGTTCAGCTCCTTTGTTTAGGCAAGCCTACATTAGTTCAGGAGAAAAATGTGGCTTAACAAATCACATAATAAGTTACATGGACTCACTGTGTGAAGTAGTAGAGGTTGACAGGATTTTTGAATGACTACTCCTTCCTCTSTCCCCCATACATACATCATCTGTAAGGTCCCTCAGTCAAGTGTTGAATTTCAAGAACAGATTCAACGATAAAGAYCAGGAAGCTTTTCAAAAGCTTCACAAAGAAAAGGCAGTGATTGGTAGATGGGTAACGACAACAACGAGACATTGAATATCTCTTTTTTTTAAAGCATGATCAAGTTAATAATTATTCTGTGGATGATGTATTAAACCACACAGATGTAGTCGTCCTTCTGAACTGAGCTGCAGGAGTGGAATGGAACTGCTCAGGGATGTTACCATGAGGCTATTGGTGATTTATAAACCATGAGGCTATTGGTGATAATAAAATAAAAACTGGCTACAGAGTTCAGTTGCTGTGATGGGAGAGAACTTAGGATGGATCAACAACATTGTAGTAGGGCTGGGCCATTTTATATCAAATAAATGTTTTAGCGCAATGTTCCAAATGACTGTCTCGCAAGAATCAAAGTATTTTTTTTTCAGTTTTTAAAAGCGCGCTATGCTTTTTTTGGGGGGGGGGTCTCATCTCCTTCGCTCTTTCTGTGCGGTGTGCACCTTCCCGCTTGCACACAGACACCAAGCTCCTCCCCCTGCCGCTCAACAACAAAAGATGAAATAACTTCTTCCTCTCTGACAACAAGCAGTTTTAAAACTCGCTATTTATATTTTGAGGTTTGGTCCAATAGAATCGGTCATATGGACACGCTTAGTCATTGTTTTACTGTAATAGATGAGAACCGAACCATTCTAACAATCCCCTTTTCATGTCTCGACTCCCAAAACGTAGAACAGAGCAGACCCCTACCTAAAACGAGAGTATCAATGAACATGATTGTGGGAAATGAATGTTCTGTTTGTCGTGCGCGGTACCATGTACCGCTTGTTTCGGTCCCCAGGTAGAAAACAAAATTGTCGATGAAACAGTCATTAACAACAACCAGAATGAAACAGTCATTAACAACAACCAGAATGAAACAGTCATTAACAACAACCAGAATGAAACAGTCATTGCTAAACAACCAGAATAGGACACAGTCATTAACAACAACCGAAGAAAAAGCATACACCCATGAAACAGTCATTACAACAAACCAAAATGAAACAGATGGAGTTCTATGAAGTTCTGAAAGTACACTCATGGGGGGGGGTCCACTGAAAGTGCTTAGCAACAATAACTGGGGACTTAAACAGA
>NW_019943308.1:146505-150475 GCF_002910315.2 Salvelinus sp. IW2-2015
TAAAAGACACCCACCATGAGACCCACTAAATGTGCCCATTAACCAAATGGAGAGAGCCAACTGAAGGTGTTGACCCTCCACATCTATCAAGCCAACTGKAGCACTGGGCCAGACACTCTTAAAGTKGAACTGACAGCATTTTTAGCAACATGAAATCTTATTAAAATMTCTTCATATACAACCCCAGGAAGAATATGMCACTTAAAAAAACAACAACAATACTGAGCTACAGTAGGCCTTTATACAAACAAGCCATTCACCACACAGGCCTGTCATCATTCACTTTGAACTGTATTTGATGSAAAAGGTGACTCAAGGAGCTGAATACCTTTGCAAAAAAAATTATTTTTTAAATGTTAGAATTTTCTTCCACATTAGTGTTTTGTATAGATTGTTGACAAAAAAACAACTATTAAATCYATTTTAATCCCACTTTGTAACACAATAAAATGTGAAGAAATCCAAGGAGTCTGAATACTTTTGCAAGAGACTATATATTTTTGGAGTGATTCCATATTTATTTTGTTAATTGGATAGGAAAGAAAGAGGAGGGTGCTGAAATAGCAGTGGGATGGATTCTAGCCCACTCTGCAGTGGTAGATGTGGATTCTAACCCACTCTGCAGTGGTAGATGTGGATTCTAACCCACTCTGCAGTGGTAGATGTGGATTTTTGAATGACTAATCCTTCCTCTCTCCCCCATACATCATCATCTGTAAGGTCCTCAGTCAAGTGTTGAATTTCAAGAAACAGATTCAACGATAAAGGCAAGGAAGCTTTCAAAACACAAGAAAAGCAGTGATGGTAAGATGGCTGGTAACGACAAACAACGAGGACATTGAATATCTCTTTTTTTTTAAAGCATGATCAACGTTAATAATATCTGTGGCATGATGTTATTAAACAACAGATGTAAGTCGTTCCTTCTGAAACTTGAGCTTGCAGGAGTGGAATGGAACTGCTCAGGGATGTTTACCATGAGGCTATTTGTGATTTATAAACCATTGACGGCTATTGGTGATAATAAATAAAAAACTGGCTACAGAGTTCAGTTGCTGTGAGGGGAGAGAAACTTAGGGATGGATCAACAAACATTGTAGGTAGGGCTGGGCCATATTATATCAAATAAATTGTTTGTAGCGCAATGTTTCCAAGATGGACTGTCTCGCAAGAGAATCAAAGTAATTTTTTTTTCAGTTTTTAAAAGCGCGCTATGCTTTTTTTTTTTGGGGGGGGGGTCTCATCTCCTCGTCTTTCTGTGCGTGTGCACCTTCCCGCTTTGCACACAGGGACACCAAGCTCCTCCCCCTGCCGCTCAACAACAAAAGATGAAATAACTTCTTCCTCCTGACAACAAAGCAGTTTTTAAAACTCCTATTTATATTTTGAGGTTTGGTCCAAATAGAATCGGTCATATGAACACGCCTCATAGTCATTGTTTTACTGTAATAGATGAGAACCGAACCATTCTAAACAATCCCCTTTATGTCTCACTTCCCAAAACGAGACAGAAGCAGACCTTACCTAAAAAACGAGAGTTATCAATGAACCATGAATGTGGGAAAATGAATGGTTCTGTTTGTCGTCGGGTTACCATGTCCGCTTGTTTCGGCCCCAGGTAGAAAAACAAAATTGTCGACTGAAAACAGTCCATTAACAACAACCAGAATGAAAACAGTCATTAAAACAACAACCCAGAATGAAAACAGGTCATTAACAACAACCAGAATGAAACAGTCAGTAGCAACAACCAAAATGAAATCAGTCATTAACAACACCAGAATGAAACAGTCATTAACAAACAACCAGAATGAAACAGTCATTAACAAAACCAGATGAACAGTCATTAGCAACAACCAAAATGAAAAAGATGGGAGTTCTATAGAAGGGGTTCTGAAATACACTCATGGGGGGGGTTCCACTGAAGCAGTTGACTAGCAAACAATTAACTGGGACTTAAACAAAGACACCCACCATGAGGACCCACTAAATGTGCCCATTAACCAAATGGAGAGAGCCAACTGAAGGTATTTGACCCCTCCACATCTATCAAAGCAACTGGGAGCACTTGGGCCAGACACTCTTAAAGCTTGAAACTGACAGCATTTTTAGCAACATGAAATGCTTATAAAATCTCTTTCATATAACAACACCCCAGGAAGAATATGACACTTAAAAAAAACAACAACAATACTTGAGCTACAGTTAGCCTTTATACAAACAAAGCCATCCACCGACAACAGGCCTGTCGATCATTCACTTTGAACCTGTATTTGGATGCAAAAGGTGACTCAGGAGCTAATACCTTCAAAAAAATATTTTTTAAATGTTTGAATTTTCTTACCCACATTAGTGTTTTGTATAGCATTGTTTGACAAAAAAACAACTATTAAATCCATTTTAATCCCACTTTGAACACAAATAAAATGTGCAAGAAATCCAAGGAGTCTGAAATACTTATTGCCAAAGAGACTATATTATTTTTGGAGTGATTCCATATTTATTTGTTAATTGAGTTAGGAAAGAGGCGACAGGCATGATAGCCCGCCAGGTGTTGGATTTAAACTGCATATATGTGTTCATATCACTTTGCCAGTGGTTCAGATGGGATTCTAGCCCACTTCTGCGATGGTGTTGTGGATTCTAACCCACTCTGCAGTGGCGTAGATGTGAGATTCTAACCCACTTCTGCAGTGTCGTAGTGATGTAGCCCACCTGTAGCTTGCCTGCGGGGTATTGGACCCACTCTGCAGTGAAGTCGAAGTGGATTCTACCCAGGCTCTTGCATGTAATGTGGTATTCCTCTAACACCACTCCTGCGAGTGGTAAATGTGGATTCATGGCCCACTCTGGCCTGTTAGTGAGTCAGATGTGGATTTCGTAGTCGCCACTCTCGTGAAGGATGTGTAGATGTGGGATTCTAACCCACTCTGGCAAGTTGGTTAAATGTGGATTCTAGGCCCACTCTGCAGTGGTAGATGTGGACTTGCAGGTGATTCTGAACCACCTGCGGTAATGGATTACCCTCTGCAGTGAGTTACATCTATGGTAAATGGGATTCTAGCCCACTCTGCAGTGGTAGATGTGGATTCTGAACCCACTTCTCCAGTGCGTAGATGTGGATCTAACCACTCTGCAGTGGTAGATGTGGAGTTCTAACCCACTCTGCAGTGGGTAGATGTGGGGATTCTAACCCACTCTGCAGTGGTAGATGTGGATTCTAACCCACTCTGCAGTGGAAAGGTGGATTTCTATGCCCATCTGCAGTGGTAGATGCGGATTTCGCCCACTTTGCATGGTAGATGTGGATTTCTAACCCACTCTGCAGTGGAAAATGTGGATCTAGTCCACTCTGCAGGGTAGGATGGTGGATTTCTAGGCCCACTCCTGCAGTGGTAGATGTGATTCTACCCACTCTGCAGTGGTAAATGTGGGATTCTTAGCCCACTCTGCCAGTGCGTAGGATGTGGCATTCTAACCACTCTGCAGCTGGTAAATGTGGATTCTAGCCCACTCTGCAGTGGTAGATGTGGATTCTAGCCCACTCTTGCAGTGGTTAGATTGTGGAATTCTAACCCACTTCGCAGTGTAAATGTGGATTCTAGCCCACTCTCTGCAGTTGGTAGAGTGGTTCTAGCCACGCTGCTAGTGGTAAGATGTGGATTCTAACCCACTCTGTAGTTGTAGATGTGGATTCTAGCCCACTCTCAGGGTAGAATGTGGATTCTACCACGTCTGACAGGGGTAGGATTGTGGATTCTAGCCACGCTGGCAGTGTAGATTGTGGATTCTAGCCACTCTTAGGCAGGGTAGATGTGGATCTAACCCACTCTGCAGTTGGTAAATGTGGATTCTTAGCCCCACTCCTGCAGTGGTTAGATGTGGATTCTAACCCACTCTGCAGTGGTACAATGTGGATTCTAACCCAACTCTGTAGGGTAAGGATGTGGATTCTAGCCCCACTTGCAGG
>NW_019943308.1:151059-151965 GCF_002910315.2 Salvelinus sp. IW2-2015
GGTAGATGTGGATTCTAACCCACTCTGCAGGGGTAGATGTGGATTCTAGCCCACGCTGCAGTGGTAGATGTGGATTCTAACCCACTCTGTAGTGGTAGATGTGGATTCTAGCCCACTCTGCAGTGGTAGATGTGGATTCTAGCCCACTCTGCAGTGGTAGATGTGGATTCTAGCCCCCTCTGCAGTGGTAGATGTGGATTCTAGCCCACTGCAGTGGTAGATGTGGATTCTAGCCCGCTCTGCAGTGGTAGATGTGGATTCTAGCCCACGCTGAAGTGGCTTAGACCATCTTAAAAGTAGAATCAGCTAAATTACGTTGCCACGAGCAGCACTGCAGATATTGATATGAGCGAGATGAGACTTCACTCCGTCACACACTGTCTCTGTTGGTTGGCTTCGCTCTGTTCACTGCGTGGTAACCAGGATGTAACCAGGATGTAACCAGGATGTAACCAGGATGTAACCAGGATGTAACCAGGATGTAACCAGGATGCCAAAACGGAGGAGAAGTCGAGCCTCACGTTTCAACGCTCTTAGTTGTTGAGGAAATTGACCCACTTTGCTGTTTACTTTCTGCGTCCGCGTCATATCGCAGAGTCGACCTTTTTTAAGTGTTGTGTTGGATCTTTAAATTCTGTTAATACCGTGAAAGTGCTTGGTAGCAGTCTCGGCCCTAAGATCCCAACACACAGGGCCTCCCTCAGCGTGTCAAACAGTGATTTCTCCGTTTTCAGAAGCCCAAAGTTGGGATTAATCTCCAGATCCTAAGCCTTCTCATGTGAGAGCAAAGCCACACACACACACCTCATGCTCTGTGTGTGTATCTTGGCTCAATGTTAGCTCAATGGAATGAAACGGCTCAATGTTAGCTCAATGGAAGGAAACGGCTCAATGTTAGCTCAATGG
>NW_019943308.1:158126-159863 GCF_002910315.2 Salvelinus sp. IW2-2015
TGTTCTCCTTGACTCCTCTCTCCACAAGTCAGAAGCTGAATCTGGCAGACAGCCAGGAGATACCCAGGACAGCCAGCATCTAAGTCGGTCTGCAGTCAACGCTCTCATCTCCTTGTCTCCTAACCTCCTCTCCTTATTTGATTTCCTTATCCCCTAAATTCATTTCTTTATATGCCTCTTCTCCTCCATCCTCCCCCCTCTCTTCTCCACCCTCCCCTCTTCTCCTCTACCATCCCATCCCCTCTTCTCTACCGTCCTCCCTCTCTTCCCTCTCCTCTCCTCGGGGCTAGGGGTTTATGGGATTGGGATTAATCACCATCCTCCACGTATCTGTCAAACACACTGCAAACACAGTTTTCACATATTTGCGAGTTTGTTTTAAAGTCTGAAACTTACTGCACATACCCACATGAGTGTTAGGCCAAATGTTGATGCCTTTTTATAGTTGCCTTGGTTTGAACCAGTGTTACATTGAGATATATATATATATATTTGACCTTCTCCTACACATCTTTGTCTTATATGCAGTTGGAATGCAATAATCATATTTGAAGCTGCTTGATTGTCAACCTTTTATTTGAGAGTAATGCTGTACATTACAGATTGAGGTTTTATTGTTAATGTGTTTTAGGGTGGATTGTTATTTAATTTTTCTCGGTTTTAGGAAAAAGTCAATAAAGAGAATTCTAATGACTTGAAACACGTTTCTGTGCTTTACTCATATGATGCATGGTGGTGATGATTGATGGTGGTGATGAGGCCTCACTCCCCTCATATCTGAGATATCTACTGCAGCCCTCATCCTCCACATACAACACCTGTTCTGCCAGTCACGTTCTGTTAAAAGGTCCCCAAAGCACACACATCCCTGGGTCGCTCGTCTTTTCAGTTCACTGCAGCTGATAGACTCGAGCTGCAACAAACACTCAAACTGGACAGTTTTATCTCCATCTCTTCATTCGAGGTAGCAACCACAAACAGTAACATGGTAAACACAAAATAACATGGTAGCAACACAAACACAAGCCATGTAGAAACACAACACAACATAAACATGGAGCAACAACAACATGGTAGCAACACAACATAACATGGTAAAGCAAACACAAGCAAACATAACATGGTAGCAACAACACAACATGGTAGCAACACAACACAGCAATGGAGCAACACAAAACACAGCATGGTCAACCCCACAATAACATGGTACAAACAACAACATAACATGGTAGCAACACATGACAACACAGCATGGTAGCAACACAAATGACAACAACATGGTAGCAACACAACATGACAACATAGCAAGGAAGCAACACAACATGACATGGTAGCAACACATGACAACACAGCATGGTAAGCCAACACAAATGACAACAACATGGTAGCAACACAACATGACAACATAGCAAGGAAGCAACACAACATGACAACATAGCATGGCAGCGACCACAACATGACAACAGAGCATGGTAGCAAACACAACATAGAACACAGCAATAGGTAGAAACACAACATGACAACATAGCATGGCAGCGACACAACATGAACAACTAGAGCATGGCAGCGACCAAACAAGACACCAGCATGGCAAGCAAACACAACATGGTAGCAACACAACACAGGGTACAAACATTATTGGGGCACAGACAACAGCACAAAGGCAAGAAGTTAGAGACAACAATACATCACTTGAAGCAGCCACAACTGTCAGTAAGAGTGTCCATGATTGAGTCT
>NW_019943308.1:164309-175767 GCF_002910315.2 Salvelinus sp. IW2-2015
GTTTAACCTTTAACTAGGTTAAGACAGATTCTTATTACAATGACGGCCTACCAAAAGGCCTCCTGCGGGGAGGGGGGCTGGATTAAAATAGTTAATTGTAATGACATGTTTTGCTTTTATATATGACAAAAACATCACAAGAGACACAACATACTAAAGAATCTAAAACATAAGCATGGTAGCAACACAACATACATGGTAGCAACAACATGACAAACAGCATGGTAGCAACACAACATAACACAGCATGGCAGCAACACAACATGACAACAACATGTAGCAACACAACATGACAACATAGCAAGCGCGACACAACATGACAATAGCATGGCAGCCGACACAACATGACAACACAGCATGGTAGCAACACAACATGACAACACAGCATGTGAGCAACACACATGACAACACTAGCATGGCAGCAACACAATGACAAAACATGGTAGCAACACAACATGACAAATAGCAGGACAGACAAGCATGGCAGAACTAGCATGCAGCGACACATCAACACGCATGTAGCAACACACATGACAACACAGCATGGTGCACAACAACATGAAACACAGTGAGCAACCAACATGAAAACAGCATGTAGCAACACAACATGACAACACAGCAATGCAGCAACACACATACACACACATGGTAAAAAACGATGTATGTTTTCACCTGGTGATCTTCTTTGTGCACATCTTAATAATGTCCAAGACTTGCATTTCCCTTCAGGGGAAATAATGTCCACTTTTGCCCCGCCCACTAGTGATGTATTTCACCAAATKATTGTTTGTGTAGTAACCTATCAGTGACAGATCAGATCATGTGCAGCGCACAGGCCGATCCTGTTGACCAAGCAGACTAGACTACTCCGTAACCAAAGCCTAGCAGCGCGCACGCACTGTAGGAACCCGACACTCCGAATCTGATTTTGTATTCCTCGTGTCCGTTCTTGTCACCTCTTCAGAACCCATTGGATGAGAAGGTCGGTGAACAGGGACCGCTACCGGGTGTGTGGGAATGCTGCATGCGCCTTGTTTCTGTTATTCCGTCTCTAAGGAGACGGGCAGGGAGAGGGAGGAATTGTGGGGAAGTAGGTTAATAAATTGCACTTTATAGGCACACTTGTGCTGGTCTATGGAAACATTTRTGAAATTACATTGCATAGGACCTCCTTGACCGTCCAGTTTTAAAACGCAGGTAATTTGTCACCGCTGTATCATTGTATTATCACATTTTTAACTGGACTGTTGACTGAAGAAGATTTTACCCGCACTTTGTTAACAGACTGAATTTGAAACACACAAACAATCGCATATAAAAGGCTACCCAAAAGTAGGCTATCGATTTAAATGAAACCGAGCGTAGTCGGGTAGTATYCTCAACTGGCCCAAACCACCCATTAAATGACATCCGTGGATCTGACCGTTCGSCCCAGTCCTGGTCCTAACCCAGGTCCTCACAGCGTGACACAGTGGCAACTGAGCGGGACAGACTACCAACCCCAGTCGGCCCTGAGGCATCGCAGCTCGGTCACAGGGACAGCCGACACCCGCTTCAGTGCCTGGACACCCATCATGAACAAGACCTCCAACCACCAGGTCAGCCAAGTGAGATAAGACAAGCAATCATTTTCCTTTCTCCTTTACTTTTTGTTATGGTTTTCCACCTCCTTGGCCTTCCCTACTAAAACATATTTACATTTGAGTCATTTAGGAGAGGTGACTTACAGTAGTGAGTGCATGCATTTTTGTACTGGTGCCCTGTGGGGAATCGAACCCACAACCCTGTGTTGGTAGCACCATGCTCTACCAATTGAGCCACAAGGGACAAATCCCCATTTATAATTTGTACATCTATTCATTCTAGGCTACTATATTTTTGCAACAAAAAAAAGAAGCATTCTGCGACCCTGCCATTGTGCCCTTGAGCACAATTACTCTTGGGCCAGCTGACCAATTGCTTAAAGCTGTGCTCATGTCTCAGGATAGGCTGTGTGTGTGTGTCTCGGGGTAGGCTGTGTGTGTTTTTTCTCTGGGTAGGCTGTGTGTGTGTGTTCGTGTAGGCTGTGTGTGTTTGTCTCAGGGTAGGCTGTGTGTTTGTGTGTTTGTCTCGGGTAGCTGTGTGTTTGTGTGTTTGTCTCGGGTAGGCTTGTTTGTCAAATCAAATCAATCAATATTTATTAGTCACATACACAAGGTTAGCAGATGTTAATGCGAGTGTAGCGAAATGCTTGTGCTTCTCAGTTCCGACAATGCATATATAACACAGTAATCTAACCTAAATTCACAACTACTACCTTACACACACACACAAGTGTAAAGGGATAAGATATGTACATAGATATATGAATGAGTGGTGATAGCAACGGCATGGCAAGTGCAGTAGATGGTATAGAGTACGGTATTATACATATGAGATGAGACTGTAGGGTAGTAAACATAGTGGCATAGTGTTTAAAGGGCTAGTGGTACATGTATTACATAAAGATGCAAGATGCAGTAGATGATATAGAGTACAGTTATACATATGAGATGGGTAATGTAGGTATGTAACATTATATTAAGTGGCATTGTTTAAAGTGGCTAGTGGTACATTTTTACATAATTTCCATCATTCCCATTTTTAAGTGGCTGGAGTTGAGTCAGTTGTTGGCAGCGGCCGCTAAATGTTAGTGGTGGCTGTTTAACAGTCTGATGGCCTTGAGATAGAAGCTGTTTTTCAGTCTCTCCGGTCCCTGCTTTGATACCTGTACTGACCTCGCCTTCTGGATGATAGCGGGGTGAACAGGCAGTGGCTTGGGTGGTTGTTGTCCTTGATGATCTTTATGGCCTTCTGTGACATCGGGTGGTGTAGGTGTCCTGGAGGGCAGGTAGTTTGCCCCGGTGATGCGTTCTGCAGACCTCACTACCTCTGGAGAGCCTTACGTGTGGCGCAGCAGTTGCCGTACAGGCGGTGATACAGCCCGACAGGATGCTCTCGATTGTGCATCTGTAGAAGTTGTGTGAGTGCTTTGGTGACAAGCCCAATTTCTTCACCTCCTGAGGTTGAAGGGCGCTGCTGCGCCTTCTTCACAACGCTGTCTGTGTGGGTGGACCATTCAGTTTGTCCGTGATGTGTACACCGAGGAACTTAAAACTTTCACCTTCTCCACTACTGACCCGTCATGTTGATAGGGGTGGCTCCCTCTGCTGTTTCCTGAAGTCCACAATCATCTCCTTTGTTTTGTTGACGTTGAGTGTGAGGTTATTTTCCTGACCACACTCGAGGGCCCTCACCTCCTCCCTGTAGGCCGTTCGTCGTTGTGTGTAATCAAGCCTACCACTGTAGTGTCATCCGCAAACTTGGCGTGTGTTTGGTTTTGTCTCGGGTAGCTGTGTGTTTGTGTGTTTGTCTCGGGGTAGGCTGTGTGTTTGTCTCGGGTAGGCTGGTTTGCTCGTAGGCTGTGTGTGTTTGTCTCGGGTGGCTGTTGTGTTTTCTCGGGTAGCTGTGTGTGTTTGTCTCAGGGTAGGCTGTGTGTTGTTCGGGTAGCGTGCGGTGTTTGTCTCAGGGTAGGCTGTGCGTGTTTTTCAGGTAGGACTGTGTGTGTTGTGTGTCGGGGTAGGCTGTGTGGTTGTCTCGGTAGTGTGTGTTGTCTCGGGTAGGCTGTGTGTGTGTGTCTCGGGTAGGCTGTGTGTGTGTTGTCTCGGGGTAGGCTGTGGTGTTGTGTGTGTCTCGGGTGCTGTGTGTGGGGTTGCGGGTGGCTGTGTGGGTTTTCTCGGGTAGACTGTGTGTGTTTGCTCGGGGTAGATGTGTTGTTGGTCTTCGGGGTGAGACGTGTGTGTTTGTCTCGGGTAGACTGTGTGTGTTTGTCTCGGGGGTGAATGTGTGTGTTTGTCTCGGCGGGTGACTGTGTGTTTGTCTCGGGGTAGACTGTGTGGTTTGTTCGGGGTAGGCTGTGCTGGTGTTTGTCTCGGGTGTGTGTGTTTGTCTCGGTAGGCTGTGCGTGTTGTTTCTCAGGTAGGCTGTGTGTGTTTGTCTCGCAGGGTAGGCGTTGTGAGTTTGTGTCGGTAGGTGTGTTGTGTTTGTCTCAGGTAGGCTGGTGTGTTTGTTCGGGTGGGGTTTGTTCGTTGGTAGGTAGGCGGTGTTTGTGGTCGGGATGTGGCTGTGTTGAGTTGTGAGCATAAAGATACATTTCCTCCTCTGTAAGTTAATGTAGCCTACGTCTTGTTCTATGACTGTCAGTTGTTTGAGGAGCGGACGACCCTGGTGCTTCACTGGGTTTGACCTTTGGACTGACCGCAGAGAAAAGTCTTCCTGCAGGCGCTGTTGTCACAATGCTCCAACTCCCAGCTCAAGTAAGCACTTCTGACAGGCCTATTGTTATGGTTTATCTGGATCCCAGTAGCTTTTGCAAGCAGCAGCTACTCTTTGGGGTCCAAAAAAAACACAAAACATGACAAGCAACAAACACTGATACACTGATAGACGAGGACAGTCGCACATTTCATACAATGATATACAAACAATAATTTAAAAAATATATATATTTTGTGGTGTTGTGGGTCCCACAGTCCCTGCCGTTCTATGAAATGTTGTTTAATCAGTTTTTTAAGGTAATTTGCTGTTTGCTTGTGTAATTGGAGAATGGAGTTCCATGCGATCATGACTCTGTATATACTGTGCGTTGCCATGAATCGTTTTGGACATGGGACTGTGAAGAGACCCATGGTGGCATTTCTTGTGGGATATGTATGGGTGTTTTGAGCTGAATGTTTTGATTGTGCAGACAATCTAAAATGTTCTGCACAGTAATATTGCTTCATTAAATCTAGAGGAGAAACAGTTCATCTCTCGTCAACTCTGAACCAGGAAAGACTGGCTTGTTGTTAGTTCTGGAKGTGCCGTTAAGGGCAAGGCATGCTGCTCTGTCAATGTGACTTGACCATGCTAATTGACCATCCARTGTTATACCTAGGAGTTTAGCTTCCTCAAGTTGCTCAATGGTCTTTATGCACAACTCCAGTTGAGGTCTTAGGGAATGTTTTACACCAAAGCCAATGGTTTTAGTTTTTAGATGTGTTTAAGACCCGTTTATTTATTAATCACCCGTTCTGATCCTGACTGTAACTCCTTATTTAGAATTTCAGTATGTGGAATCATCCACATACATAGTCATTCTAGCTTTGTGTCGGACTAGTGGCAAATCATTTGTAAAAAAAAAAAAAAAAAATTGAGAACGGTAACGGTCCAAGGCAACTGCCCTGAGGGACACCRCACTGTACATATCTGATTTTAAAGAAGCTTTCATTGAAGAACACTCTCTGGGTTCTGTTGGATAATTAACTCTTCAACCATGTGATGGCAGGTCATGTAAAGTCATAGCAAGTACGTTTCTTCTATAACAATTTATGATCAATTACATCAAAGGATGCACTGAAATATAACACTACAGCTCCAACTATCATCTTATTATCCATGGATTTTAACCAATCTGTCACCTGGGTGCGGCTCATCAGGAACTCCAGGATCCAGTTGCAGAGGGAGATGTTCATTCCCAGGGTCCATAGCTTAGTGGTGAGCATGGAGGGCACTACGGTGTTGAACGCTGAGCTGTAGTCAATGAAGAGCATTCTCACATACGCTTTCCTTTTGTCCAGATGGGAAATCAAAATCAAATCAAATCAAACTGTATTTGTCACATGTGCCGAATACAACGTGTAGACCTTACCGTGAAATGCTTACTTACAAGCCCTGAACCAACAGTGCAGTTCAAGAAGAGTTAAGAAAATATTTACCAAATAAACTAAAGTAACACAATAACATAACAATAACGAGGCTATATACAGGGAGTACCGGTACAGAGTCAGTGTGGAGGCTATATACAGGGGGTACCGGTACCGAGTCAGTGTGCGGGGGTACAGGTTAGTTGAGGTAATTTGTACATGTAGGCAGGGGTGAAGTGACTATGCATAGATAATAAACAGCGAGTAGCAGCAGTGTAAAAACAAATGGAGGCGGTTCAATGTAAATAGTCCGGTGGCCATTTGATTAATTGTTCAGCAGTCTTATGGCTTGGAGGTAGAAGCTGTTAAGGAGCCTTATGGTCCAAGACTTGGCGCTCCGGTACCGCTTGTCGTGCGGTAGCAGAGAGAACAGTTTATGGGGTTGTGGGTTCATTCCCCACGGGGGGACCAGGATGAATATGTATGAACTTTCCAATTTGTAAGTCGCTCTGGATAAGAGCGTCTGCTAAATGACTTAAATGTAAATGTAAATGACTGGAGTCTCTGACAATTTTATGGGCTTTCCTCTGACACCGCCTATTATATAGGTACTGGATGACAGGAAGCTTGGCCCCAGTGATGTACTGGGCCATACGAACTACCCTCTGTAGCGCCTTACCGTCAGATGCCAAGCAGTTGCCATACCAGGCGGTGATGCAACCGGTCAGGATGCTCTCGGTGGTGCAGCTGTTTAACTTTTTGTGGATCTGGGGACCCATGCCAAATCTTTTCAGTCTCCTGAGGGGGAAGAGGTTTTGTCGTGCCCTCTTCACGACTGTCTTGGTGTGTTTGGACCATGATAGTTTGTTGGTGATGTGGACACCAAGGAACTTGAAACTCTCGACTCGCTCAACTACAGCCCCATTGATGTTAATGGGGGTCTGTTCGGCCTGCCTTTTCCTGTAGTCCATGATCAGCTCCTTTGTCTTGCTCACATTGAGGGAGAGGTTGTTGTCCTGGCACCACACTGCCAGTTCTCTGACCTCCTCCCTATTGGCTGTCTCATTATCGTCTGTGATCAGGCCTACCACTTTTGTCGTCAGTAAACTGAATGATAGTGTTGGAGTCGTGTTTGGCCACGCAGTTGTGGGTGAACAGGGAGTACAGGAGGGGACTAAGTACACACCCCTGAGGGGCCCCAGTGTTGAGGATCAGCATGGCAAACATGTTGTTGCCTACCCTTACCACCTGGGGGTGGCTTGTCAGGAAGTCTAGGATCCAGTTGCAGAGGGAGGTGTTTAGTCCCAGGTTCCTTAGCTTACTGATGAGCTTCGTGGGCACTATGGTGTTGAACGCTGAGCTGTAGTCAATGAACAGCATTCTCACATAGGTTCCTTTTGTCCAGGTGGGAAAGGGCAGTGTGGAGTGCGATTGAGATTGCGTCATCTGTGGATCTGTTGGTGCAGAACGCGAATTGGAGTCGGTCTAGGGTTTCCGGGAGGATGCTGTTGATGTGAGCCATGACCAGCCTTTCAAAGCACTTCATGGCTACCGAGTGCTATGGAGCGGTAATCATTTGGGCAGGTTACTTTCTCTTCCGTAGGCACAGGGACTATGGTGGTCTGCTTGAAACATGTAGGTATTACAGTCTCAGTCAGGGAGAGGTTGGAAATGTCAGTGAAAACACTTGCCAGTTGGTCAGCGCATGCTTTGAGTAAACGTCCTGGTAATCCGTCTGTCCCCGCGGCTTTGTCAATGTTGACCTGTTTAAAGGTCTTGCCCACATCGGCTACTGAAAGCGTTATCACACAGTCAGCCAGAACAGCTGGTGCTCTCGTGCATCTTTCAGTGTTGCTTGCCTCGAAGCGAGCATAAAAGGCATTTAGCTCGTCTGGTAGGCTTGTATAACTGGGAAGCTCGCGGCTGGGTTTCCCTTTGTAGTGCCTAATAGTTTTCAAGCCATGCCACATCCGACGAGCGTCAGAGCCGGTATAGTRGGATTTGATTTTAGTCCTGTATTGACGCTTTCCCTGCTTGATGGTTCRTTCACTGTTCAGTGTTGTCATTTAACTTCTGAGTAGTTCCACTTTAGTGAAATAGTAATTTAAAGTATTGGCAATATCAGGGGCTTCTCTTCTTTACCATTAAGTCGTGTTACCTCGGCGTGCCTTTCAGCTTCATCTGAGAAGGCCACTGTTCACTGTCTTGTGCTTATGAAAGTCTACTAATATCCTATTCCGTCGCTGTTTACGGTGCTGCAATACTTTATCGCCGCTATAAGCTCATTTACATTAGCACCACCGTTGAATACTTTACTCTTGTGAAAAATGAATCACACCAGCAGACACTGCAAATCAAATCAAACTTTATTTATACAGCACGTTTCAGACACAGATGCAACGCAATGTCACTTTACAGGAAGATGAATGAACACAATATAATGATGACAGCCATGATGGGAGTTCAAACAGTAAAGCAGAGAACAAGTGCGGTAAAACCCCAAATAAATGTCTCTATATATATATACTATAGGACTAGTAGATGGGACTATTTGAGCATATATATATATATATATATATACAGTGGGGAGAACAAGTATTTGATACACTGCCGATTTTGCAGGTTTTCCTACTTACAAAGCATGTAGAGGTCTGTAATTTTTTATCATAGGTACACTTCAACTGTGAGAAACGGAATCTAAAACAAAAATCCAGAAAATCACATTGTATGATTTTTAAGTAATTAATTTGCATTTTATTGCATCACATAAGTATTTGATAAACTACAGTTTAACTTGAAACATGTTACATTTTAACAAAATCCATCAGGTCGAAGCAATTGTCCGTAGAGCTCCGAGACAGGATTGTGTCGAGGCACAAATCTGGGGAAGGTTACCAAAAAAAAATCTGCAGCATTGAAGGACCCCAAGAACACGGTGGCCTCTTTCATTCTTAAATGGAAGAAGTTTGGAACCACCAAGACTCTTCCTAGAGCTGGYCGCCCGGCCAAACTGAGCAATCGGGGGAGAAGGGCCTTGGTCACGGAGGTGACAAAGAACCCAATGGTCACTCTGACAGAACTCCAGATATAGAACCTTCCAGAAGATCAACCATCTCTGCAGCAYCACCAATCATGCCTTTATGKTAGAGTGGCCAGACCGAAGACACTCCTCAGTMAAATGSACATGACAGCCCGSTTGSAGTTTGCTAAAAGTCACCTAAAGGAATCTGAGACCATGAGAAACAAAAATCTCTGGTCTGATGAAACCAAGATTGAAATCTTTGGCCTGAATGCCAAGCGTCATGCCGGGAGGAAACCTGGCACCATCCCTACCGTGAAGCATGGTGGTGGCAGCATCATGTTCTGGGGATGTTTTTCACCAACAGGGACTGGGAAACTAGTCAGGATCGAGGGAAAGATTAATGGAGCAAAGTACAGAGAGATCCTTGATGAAAACCTGCTTCAGAGCGCCAGGACTTCAGACTGTGGCGAAGGTTCACCTTCCAACAGGACAACAACCCTAAGCACACAGGCAAGACAACGCAGGAGTTGCTTCAGGACAAGTCTCTGAATGTCCTTGAGTGGCCCAGCCAGAGCCCGGACTTGAACCCGATCGAACATCTCTGGAGAGACCTGAAAATAGCTGTGCAGGGACACTCCCCATCCAACCTGACAGAGCTTGAGAGGATTTGCAGAGAAGAATGAGAGAAACTCCCCAAATACAGGTGTGCCAAGCTTGTAGCATCATACCCAAGAAGACTTCTGGCTGTAATCACTGCCAAAGGTGCTTCAACAAAGTACTGAGTAAAAGGTCTGAATACTTACGTAAATGTGATAAATTAGCACAAATGTATAAAAACCTTTTTTCGCTTTGTCATTATGGGGTATTGTTATTGTGTATAGATTGATGAATTAATTTAAATTTTTATTTTTTAGAATAAGTATGTAATGTAACAAAATGTGGAAAAAGTCAAGGGTTCTGAATGCTTTCCAAACGCACTTTGACCTCTGTTAGATGATTGATAATGGCTTATAATTGGTTGTCTCATGTGCTCGTCTTTATTTTCTGAAAGGTGACGAGGTGGAAGAGGATCTGACGATAGTTAACTCAAAGCTGAACGAAGACAAGGCCTCAAATGGATTTAAAAAATGTTTTTTGTAATGAATGAATTTATTAAATAAAAACAATTGCAAATAAGTYTGGAGAAGTTTATTTATTGTGTGATGAACATGTGGGAATTGAGTATGATACAGCGGTAATGTGTAGGCGTCGTGTAGTAATTCAATAGTAAAACATGAGGGAATTTAGTAGGTTTTATGGAGCAGACATCGAAACGATCAGTAGTTGCTCATTAGTCATTAAGGAAGAATGATGCAGGGATTTAAATAGGAAATATAGAGCGCTACTAGAGCAAGTTTGATTTACATATGAATTAAGTTACTCATATTACTGACATGGACAATCAAGCAAATCTAACAAGGGTTTTACTACTGAGTACTACAAACAAGATCAACAGCAAACTAACAAGGTTTTTACTAGTGATTTGCTATTGAGATATGTAGGAAACCAGTGGTGTTTTATGTAACGTTAGTCATTTAAAGTGGTAAGAGTGATGCATTGGGGCGTATACTAATGGTGACCATTAGTATACTAGTATTAGTATCATAGTACACAGTAACGAGTATATAGTATCACTAGCACCATTAGTACATTAGTATTAGTTCACTAGTACATAGTAGTAATCATTAGTATTAGTATTACATAGTACCAATTAGTATCAACTAGTCATTAGTATACACTAGTATTAATTAGTAATATACATTATGCACTAGTACCCATTAGTATCCACTAGTAATTAGTATTAGTAGACTAGTACCATTAGTATAATTAGTATTAACCAATTAGTATCACTAGTATTAGTATCACTAGTATTAGTACCAAACCATTAGTATCATAGTATTAGTATCACTAGCACATTAGTATCACTAGTATTAGTATCACTAGTATTAGACATAGTACCTTAGTATCATTAGTATTAGTACATTAGTACCATTAGTATCATTAGTTAGTATCCTAGTAACCATAAAGTACTAGTATTAGTATCTATATATATTAGTATCAACTAGTATTAGTACCGATTAGTATCACTAGTATTAGTATCAAGTATATTTAGTACCAATTAGTACCATTAGTATCATTATGTAATTAGTACAATTAGTATGCACTATATTAGTACTTATTAGTCACATTAGTATCATTAGTATTAGTATCTAGTATCATTAGTATCATTAGTATTGAATATACAGCCCATTAGTATCATTAGTATTAGTATCACTAGTATCATTATATCATTACACTAGTACCATTATATACTAGTAATTAGTAATCACTAGTATTAGTATCACTAGTATTAGTATCACAATAGTATTAGTATACTAGCACCATTAGTATCATGTAGTATTAGTATCACTACATCATTAGTATTAAGTTAATTATACTGTAGTACATAGTATCATTAGTATTAGTATCACTAAGGTATCTCATTAGTATTAGTATCACTAGCAATTAGTTCATAGTATTAGTATCACTAGTATCATTAGTATCATTAGTAGTATTAGCGTATTAGTATTCACTAGTATAGTAGTACTGCACTAGTATTAGTATGATAGTATTAGTATCGACTAGTATTAGTATCAGTAGCCGATTAGTATCATTAGTAATTTAAGTCAACACCTTAGTATGCACTAGTTAGTAC
>NW_019943308.1:178717-182935 GCF_002910315.2 Salvelinus sp. IW2-2015
CAGACCCTCCAATGCCAGCTGACCTGTGCGGCAGAGCAGAGGTCACGAGGGTCAGGAATGACATCACATAAAGAGACAGGAACGCTGGCAACACGGAGGTGAAGTCCACGCGCATCACCGGCACCATCTGCATCAGCCAATCCCTGCAGGACCTGGGTCACGGAGTCAGAGATTAGAGCCCCTCGTGGAAAAAATACTACTGAATTACTACATAAGATCAACAGCAAACTAACAAGGTTTTTACTACTGAATTACTACACAAGATCAACAGCAAACTAACAAGGTTTATACTAGTGGATTACTACACAAGATCAACAGCAAACTAACAAGGTTTTTACTACTGAATTACTACACATCATTACTACACAAGATCAACAGCAAACTAACAAGGTTTTTACTACTGAATTACTACACATCATTACTACACAAGATCAACAGCAAACTAACAAGGTTTTTACTACTGATTACTACACATCATTACTACACAAGATCAACAGCAAACTAACAAGGTTTTTACTACTGAATACTACACAAGATCAACAGCAAACTAACAAGGTTTTTACTAGTGATTTGCTATTGAGATATGTAGGAACCAGTGGTGTTTTATGTAACGTTAGTCATTTAAAGTGGTAATGAGTGATGCATTGGGGCGTATCACTAATGGTGACCATTAGTATCACTAGTATTAGTATCACTAGTACCATTAGTATCACGAGTATTAGTATCACTAGCACCATTAGTATCATTAGTATTAGTATCACTAGTACCATTAGTATCCTTAGTATTAGTATCACTAGTACCATTAGTATCACTAGTATTAGTATCACTAGTACCATTAGTTATCTTATCACTAGTACCATTAGTATCACTAGTATTAGTATCACTAGTACCATTAGTATCATTAGTATTAGTACCATTAGTATCACTAGTATTAGTATCACTAGTATTAGTACCATTTGTACCATTAGTATCATTAGTATTAGTATCACTAGCACCATTAGTATCACTAGTATTAGTATCACTAGTATTAGTACCATTAGTACCATTAGTATCATTAGTATTAGTACCATTAGTACCATTAGTTCATTAGTATTAGTATCACTAGTACCATTAGTATCACTAGTATTAGTATCACTAGTACCATTAGTATCATTAGTATTAGTCCATTAATCACTAGATTATATCACTAGTATAGTACCATTAGCACCATTAGTATCATTAGTATAGTACCATTAGTATCACTAGTATTGTACCATTAGTACCATGTATCATTAGTATTAGTATCACTAGTATCATTAGTATCATTAGTATTAGTATCACTAGCACCATTAGTATCATTAGTATTAGTATCACTAGTATCATTAGTATCATTATCACTAGTACCATTAGTATCACTAGTATTAGTATCACTAGTATTAGTATCACTAGTATTAGTATCACTAGTATTAGTATCACTAGCACCATTAGTATCATTAGTATTAGTATCACTAGCATCATTAGTATTAGTATCACTAGCACCATTAGTATCATTAGTATTAGTATCACTAGTATCATTAGTATTAGTATCACTAGCACCATTAGTATCATTAGTATTAGTATCACTAGTATCATTAGTATCATTAGTATAGTACCATTAGTATCACTAGTATTAGTATCACTAGTATTAGTATCACTAGTATTAGTATCACTAGTATTAGTATCACTAGCACCATTAGTATCATTAGTATTAGTACCATTAGTATCACTAGTATTAGTATCACTAGTACCATTAGTATCACTAGTATTAGTACCATTAGTACCATTAGTATATTAGTATTAGTATCACTAGCACCATTAGTATCACTAGTATTAGTATCACTAGTACCATTAGTATCACTAGTATTAGTATCATTAGTATTAGTATCATTAGTATTAGTATCACTAGTATCATTAGTATTAGTATCACTAGTACCATTAGTATCATTAGTATTAGTATCATTAGTATTAGTATCATTAGTATTAGTATCACTAGTACCATTAGTATCACTAGTATTAGTATCACTAGTACCATTAGTACATTAGTTATAGTATCACTAGTACCATTAGTATCACTAATGGTCACCTTGTTAGTTTGCTGTTGATCTTGTGTAGTAATGATGTGTAGTAATTCAGTAGTAAAAACCTTGTTAGTTTGCTGTTGATCTTGTGTAGTAATCCACTAGTATAAACCTTGTTAGTTTGCTGTTGATCTTGTGTAGTAATTCAGTAGTAAAAACCTTGTTAGTTTGCTGTTGATCTTATGTAGTAATTCAGTAGTATTTTTTCCACGAGGGGCTCTAATCTCTGACTCCGTGACCCCAGGTCCTGCAGGGATTGGCTGATGCAGATCGTGCCGGTGATGCGCGTGGACTTCACCTCCGTGTTGCCACGGTTCCTGTCTCTTTATGTGATGTCATTCCTGACCCCTCGTGACCTCTGCTCTGCCGCACAGGTCAGCTGGCATTGGAGGGTCCTGGCTGAACAGGTGAGGGGTGAGAGGTTAGAGGTTAGGGCTCGTTATCTTTCTCCATCGCTCCCTCTCTCTCTCTTCCTCTTTCTCCCTTTAGTACTGTGTGTGTGAGGTTAACCCCCTCCCCCACACACACACACACACACACCTCCTCTCTCTCCGTAGGACTGTCTCTGGTCGGTGAGGTGTGTGCGCCGGGGCTGGTTCCTGCCCTATAATCCAGGGGAAAGAGAGTATGGTGGCTGGAAGAGCCACTATGTGTCCTGTGTGTCCACTCTGGACTGGCTGACACCCAGAGAGGCAGCACAAACGTACGGCACCCTCAACATGCCCTGCTCAGGAGAGCGGGAGGAGGAGGAGGAGAGACGCAGGGAGAGGAGGATCAGACACACCATCAGGGAGAGAGTGGAGGAGCAGAAGAGTGAGTGAGAAGAGGAGAGGAGAGTGGAGGAGAGGAGGGTAGAGAGTGGAGGAGAGGATGAGAAGTGGAGGATGAAGTTGAGGAGAGGAGAGAGTGGAGGAGAGGAGGATGATTGGAGGAGAGAGTGGAGGAGAGGAGGAGCAGAAGAGTGACTGGGAGGACAAGAGGAGGAGAGGATGAGAGTGGTGGAGAGGGGTAGAGGAGGAGAGGAGCAGAAGAGTGACTGGGAGGAGGAGAGGATGAGAGTGGTGGAGAGGGGTAGAGGAGGAGAGAGGATGAGAGTGGAGGAGAGTAGAGGAGAGTGGAGGAGAGTAGAGAGTTGAGGAGAGGATGAGAGTGGTGGAGAGGAGGAGCAGAAGAGTGACTGAGAGGACAAGAGGAGGAGAGGATGAGAGTGGTGGAGAGGGGTAGAGGAGGAGAGGATGAGAGTGGTGGGAGAAGGGTAGAGGAGGAGAGGAGCAGAAGAGTGACAGAGGACAAGAGGAGGAGAGAGGAGGAGAGGAGCAGAAGGGAGAGGAGAGGATCAGCTTTGTGGTGCTGTATGACCCAGCTGGTAGAGCATGAGGCCAGGATAAGTGGCTTTGGATAGAAGCATCTCTATTACTGTGTTGGATTACATACAGAGTTGGGGTAGAGGTGGCAGCCAGGGTGGATGATGGATTAGATACAGAGTTGGGGTCAGAGGTGGAGCCAGGGTGGATGATGGATTACATACAGAGTTGGGATCAGAGGTGGCAGCCAGGGTGGATGATATCTCCTTTCTCTGTGTTCTCCCCAGGAGCTTCGCTGAAGTCCAGACCAGCCTGGAGGAGCAACAGCAACAGACCAGGGGGAATAGTGGTCAGCCGTCCCGGGAGAGAGGCTGGTGCCTGGGAGAACGAGGAGCTTTCAGGCCTCTCCCTCCTGGTTGTCAGACAGAACGGGACGTTTCTGTTAACCCCTGACGTCAGCCTTAACTTGACCCCCACTCTGACCCTGGAGAAGACCCAGCTCTCCAGCCATGTGAGGTCCCAGGCCATGAGGTGAGAGGCCGTGCCCAATCATAGATATAGACCTCACCAGTTTGGTTCATGGGACAGTGTGTGTGTGTGTGTGTGTGTGTGTGTGTGTGTGTGTGTGTGTGTGTGTGTGTGTGTGTGTGTGTTGCGTGTGCGTGTGTGTTTGGTTCAGGGCCAGTGTAATATAACCTGTATTTGATACTGTATGGTTCAGGGCCAGTGTATATAACCTGTATTTGATACTGTATGGTTTCAGGGACAGTGTATATAACCTGTGTATTTGGTTCAGGGAAGTTGTGTATACACCTGTA
>NW_019943308.1:182960-191898 GCF_002910315.2 Salvelinus sp. IW2-2015
TACTCTTAGCACCTGGGTGGCTTGTCAGTGAAGTCTAGATTCCAGTTGGCATGAGGGTAGGTGTTTAGTTCCAGGGTCACTTAGACTTTACTGATGAGCTTGCGTGGACTGAATGGTGTTGAAGCAGCGAGCTGTAGTCCATGAACAGCATTCCACATAGGTTGTTCCTTTTGTCCAGGTGGGAAAGGGCAGTGTGGAGTGCGTTGAGATTGCGTCATCTGTGGATCTGTTGGTGCAGAACGCGATTGGAGTCGGTCTAGGGTTCCGGGAGATGCTGTTGATGTGAGCCATAACCAGCTTTCAAAGCTTCAATGGCTATCCCGGTGCTATGGCGTAATCATTTTGGGCCAGGTTACTTTCTCTCCGTAGACAGGGGACTATGGTTCTCATGTATTTAACAAGCATCCAGTCCTCAGTCAGGGAGAGGTTGGAAATGTCAGTGAAACACTTGCCAGTTGGTCCGCCATTGCTTTGAGTAAACGTCCTGGTAACTGTCCCTGTCCCGCGGCTTTGTCAATGTTGACCTGTTTAAAGGTCTTGCCCACATCGGCTACTGAAAGCGTTATCACACAGTCACCAGAACAGCTGGTGCTCTCGTGCATCTTCAGTGTTGCTTGCCTCGAAGCGAGCATAAAGGCATTTAGCTCGTCTGGTAGGCTTGTATATACTGGGAAGCTCGCGGCTGGGTTTCCCTTTGTATGTGCCTAATAGTTTTCAAAGCCATGCCACATCCGACGAGCGTCAGAGCCGGTATAGTAGGATTTGATTTTAGTCCTGTATTGACGCTTTCCTGCTTGATGGTTCTTCACTGTTCAGTGTTGTCATTTAACTTCTGAGTAGTTCCACTTTAGTGAAATAGTAATTTAAAGTATTGGCAATATCAGGGGCTTCTCTCTTTACATTAAGTCGTGTTACCTCGGCGTGCCTTTCAGCTTCATCTGAGAAGGCCACTGTTCACTGTCTTGTGCTTATGAAAGTCTACTAATATCCTATTCCGTCGCTGTTTACGGTGCTGCAATACTTTATCGCGCTATAAGCTCATTTACATTAGCACCACCGTTGAATACTTTACTCTTGTGAAAAATGAATCACACCAGCAGACACTGCAAATCAAATCAAACTTTATTTATACAGCACGTTTCAGACACAGATGCAACGCAATGTCACTTTACAGGAAGATGAAGAACACAATATAATGATGACAGCCATGATGGGAGTTCAAACAGTAAAGCAAGAAACAAGTGCGGTAAAACCCCAAATAAATGTCTCTATATATATATCTATAGGACTAGTAGATGGGACTATTTGAGCATATATATATATATATATATATATCAGTGGGAAAACAAGTATTTGATACACTGCCGATTTTGCAGGTTTTCCTACTTACAAAGCATGTAGAGGTCTGTAATTTTTTATCATAGGTACACTTCAACTGTGAGAAACGGAATCAAAACAAAAATCCAGAAAATCACATTGTATGATTTTTAAGTAATTAATTTGCATTTTATTGCATCACATAAGTATTTGATAAACTACAGTTTAACTTGAAACATGGTTACATTTTAACAAAACCATCAGGTCGAGACCAATTGTCCGTAGAGCTCCGAGAAAGGATTGTGTCGAGGCACAAATCTGGGAAGGTTACCAAGAAAAAATTTGCAGCATTGAAGGACAAGAACACGGGGGCCTCTTTCATTCTTAAATGGAAGAAGTTTGGAACCACCAAGACTCTTCCTAGAGCTGGGCCGCCCGGCAAACTGAAGCAATCGGGGAGAGAAGGGCCTTTGTCACGGAGGTGACAAAGAACCCAATGGTCACTCTGACAGAACTCCAGATATAGAACCTTCCAGAAAGATCAACCATCTCTGCAGCATCACCAATCATGCCTTTGATGTAGAGTGGCCAGACCGAAGACACTCCTCAGTAAATGACAATGACAGCCCGGCTTGCAGTTTGCTAAAAGTCCCTAAAGGAATCTGAGACATGAGAAACAAAAATCTCTGGTCTGAATGAAACCAAGATTGAAATCCTTTGGCCTGAATGCCAAGCGTCATGCCGGGAGGAAACCTGGCACCGATCCTAACCGTGAAGCAATGGTGGTGGCAGCATCATGTTCTGGGATTTTTTCACCAACAGGGACATGGGAAACTAGTCAGGATCGAGGAAAGGATTAATGGAGCAAGTACAGAGAGATCCTTGATGAAAGCCTGCTTCAGAGCGCCAGGACTTCAGACTGTGGCGAAGGTCACCTTCCAACAGGACAACGACCCTAAACACAGCGCCAGACAACGCAGGAGTGGCTTCGCGACAAAGACTCTGAAATGTCCTTGAGTGGCCAGCCAGAGCCCGGACTTGAACCCGATCCTGATACAATCTCTGGAGAGACTGAAATAGCTGTGCAGCGACACTCCCATCCACCTGACAGAGCTTGAGAGGATCTGCAGAGAAGAATGAAGAAACTCCCCAAATACAGGTGTTCCAAGCTTGTAGCGTCATACCCAAAAGACTCGAGCTGTAATCACTGCCAAAGATGCTTCAACAAAGTACTGAGTAAAAAGGGTCTGAATACTTACCTAAAAGTGATAAAATTAGCAAAAAATGTAATAAAAACCTGTTATTTGCGTTGTCATTATGGGGTATTGTTATTGTGTGTAGATTGATGAATTAAAAAATTTTTTTAAATAAGTGTAATGTACAAAATGTGAAAAAGTCAAGGGGTTTGAATGCTTTCCAAACGCACGCTTTGACCTCTGTTAGATTGATTGATATGGCTTATAATTGGGTTGTCTCATGTGCTCGTCTTTAATTTTCTGAAAGGTGACAGGTGGAAGAGGAATCGACGATAGTTTAACTCAAAAGCTGAAGAAGAACAGGCCTCAAATGGATTTAAAAAATGTTTTTTGTAATGAATGAATTTATTAAATTAAAAACAATTGCAAATAAGTCTGGAGAAGTTTATTTATTGTGTGAGAACATGTGGAATTGAGTATGATACACGGTAATGTGTAGGCGTCGTGTAGTATTTCAATAGTAAAACATGAGGGAATTTAGTAGGTTTATGGACAGACACACGAAACGATCAGTAGTTGCTCATTAGTCATTAAGGAAGAATGATGCAGGGATTTAAATAGGAAATATAGAGCGTGACCATTAGTGATACTAATGGTACTAGTGATACTAATACTAATGATACTAATGGTCACCATTAGTGATACAATACTAGTGATTACTAATGGTACTATGGCATACTAATACTAATGATGACTAATACTAAAGTGATACTAATACCTAATGATACTAATGGTACTGAGTGATACTAATACTAATGAACTAGTGATACAATACTAATGAAACTAATAATAAGATACTAATACTAGTGATACTAATGGTACTAGTGAAACTAATACTAGTGATACTATGGCTAGAGATACTAATACTAATGAAATACTAATGGTACTAATGGTACTAATGAACTAGTGATACTAATGGTACTAGTGATACTAATACTAAAGTGATACTAATGGTAACTAATACTTAATCGAATACAAATGGAGCTTAGGATACTAATACTAGTGAATACTCAATACTAGTGAATCTAAACTCAGTGATACTAATGACTAGTGATTACTTATATAGGTATACTAATACTATATGATAATCTAATGATACTAGTGATACTAATAACTAATGAATACTAATGGGCTAGTGATGACTATAATACTAAGATACTAGTGGATACTTACTAATGATAACTAATGGTGCTAGTGATACTAAACTAATGATGCTAGGTGATACTGAAATGACTAATGATACTAATGGTGCCTACGTGAATCAAACTAGTCGATACTAATACTAGTCATACTAATACTAGTAGACTACTAACTATGAGATACAAATCGTACTGAGACTTAATGATACTAATGCCATACCTAGGCTGATACTTAATACTAGAGACTAATGGTGACTATATATGATACTTAGATACTAACTAGAACTATTCTACAGTTGATCAACTTATACGATGTACGATCTTTCCAACTGGCTAGTCTGAATCTAGATGATACTAATGGTTATACAGTGATTCAATTAATGGAGTACTACGGTACTAGTGTAATAACATGATACTGGTACTATTATAAATGATACTAATGGGCTAGTATATTCAATACTATAGTGATATCTAATGACTATAGCGGATACCTAATACTAGGATACTAATCTACCTAATGTATCAATATAGTGTACTACCAGTATACATAATGTACTATACTAATGGTAGCTAATGGTGATACAATATATGGATACTAATCGTCTAATGGATACTAACTAGAACTGGTACTAATAAGGATACTAAGTACTAGTTGAACTATACTAGTCTATACTGGTATGCTAGTGGATACTAACTAATGATACTAATGGTCACTAATGCTGTACTAATACTAGTCTGTGACTACTCTAATACAGTGATACTAATACTGTGTATCACTGGCATGATACTTGAATACTATGGTACCTAATGTTGTGTTTACGATCTATATACTAAGTATAGACTAAATGGTAATACTAATTGATACTAATGGTACTAGTCTATAATCAATTACTAGTGATACTAATGGGTACTAGTGCATAATTATATTTAAACATACTATGTATACTAAGAATGTGATACTATCTGGACTATTTCGAATACTCAATGATTACTAACTATGTACTAGTGACTAAATACTACATGATACTAATGGTCTAGTGATACTAATAACTCCGTTATTGTGTTACTATGCTACCAATATATAAGATGTCCCCAATAGTACGCCCCAAATGCATCACTCTATTACCACTTTAAAATGACTAACGTTACATAAAACCACCACTGGTTTCCTACAGTATTCCTCTAAATAAGCAAATCACTAGTAAAAAACCTTGTTATTTGCTGTTGATCTTGTTGTAAGTATCAGCTATAAAAACACCTTAGTTTGCTGATTGTCCTGTAGTAAGTATGAGTAGACTGTAATGTCAGTAGTAAATAACTCTGTAGTTTTGCTGTGATCTTGATTGTTAGTAATTGATGTGTAAGTAAATTTCAGTAGTTAAAGAACCTTGTAGTTGCTTTTGGATTCTGTTCTAGTAATGATTTAGTAAATTCAGTAGTAAAACCTTGTTAGTTTGCTGTTGATCTTGTGTAGTAATCCCACTAGTATAAACCTTGTTAGTCTTGCTGATTGATTCTTGTGTAGTAATTCAGTAGTAAAAACCTTCGTTAGTTTTGCTGTTGATCTTATGTAGTAATTCAGTAGTATTTTTCCACGAGGGGCTCTAATCTCTGACTCCGTGACCCAGGTCCTGCAGGGATTGGCTGATGCAGATCGTGCCGGTGATGCGCGGGATCTTCACCTCCGTGTTTGCCACGGTCCTGTCTCTTTATGTGATGTCATTCCTGACCCCTCGTGACCTCTGCTCTGCCGCACAGGTCAGCTGGCAATTGGAGGGTCTGGCTGAACAGGTGAGGTGAGAGGTTTAGAGGTTTAGGGCTCGTTATCTTTCTCCATCGTCCTCTCTCTCTCCTCTTTCTCCCTTTAGTACTGTGTGTGTGAGGTAACCCCCCCCCCACACCACACACACACACACTCCTCTCTCTCTCCGTAGGACTGTCTCTGGTCGGTGAGGTGTGTGCGCGGGCTGGTTCCTGCCCTAAAATCCAGGGGACAGAGAGTAGGTGGCTGGAAGAGCCACTATGTGGTCCTGTGTGTCCACTCTGGACTGGCTGACACCCAGAGAAGGCAGCACATACGTACGGCACCTCAACATGCCCTGCTCAGGAGGCGGGAGGAGGAGGAGGAGAGACGCAGGAGAGGAGGGATCAGACACACCATCAGGGAGAGAGTGGAGGAGCAGATAGAGTGATGAGAAGAGGAGAGGAAGAGTGTAGGAGAGGAGGGTAGGAGTAGGAGGAAGGAATGATAGAGTGGAGGATGAGAGTTGAGGAGAGGAGAGAGTGGAGGAGAGGAGGAGAATGGAGGAGAGAGTGGAGGAGAGGAGGAGCAGAAGAGTGACTGGGAGGACAAGAGGAGGAGAGGATGAGAGTGGTGGAGAGGGGTAAGGAGGAGAGGACGCAGAAAGTGACTGGAGGAGGAGAGGATGAGAGTGGTGGAGAGGGGTAGAGGAGGAGAGAGGTGAGAGTGGAGAGTAGTAAGGAGAGTGGAGAGGAGTAGAGAGTTGAGGAGAGGATGAGAGTGGTGGAGAGGAGGAGCAGAAGAGTGACTGAGAGGACAAAGGAGGAGAGGATGAGAGTGGTGGAGAGGGGTAGAGGAGGAGAGGATGAGAGTGGTGGAGAAGGGTAGAGGAGGAGAGGAGCAGAAGAGTGACAGAGGACAAGAGGAGGAGAGAGGAGGAGAAGGCAGAAAGGGAGAGGAGAGGATCAGCTTTGTGTGTGCTGTATGACCAGCTGGTAGAGCATGAGGCCAGGAATAGTGGCTTTGGTATAAAGCATCTCTATTACTGTGTTGGATTACATACAGAGTTGGGGTCAGAGGGTGGCAGCCAGGGTGGATGATGGATTAGATACAGAGTTGGGGTCAGAGGTGGCAGCCAGGGTGGATGATGGATTACATACAGAGTTGGGATCAGAGGTGGCAGCAGCAGTGGATGATATCTCCTTCTTCTGTGTTCTCCCCAGGAGCTTCGCTGCAAGTAACAGCAATCACCTCCAAAGCCTCGGCTTGGCGACGGAACGCCAACATGCTCATGGACTACCAACTCTTAGTAATCTAACACTCCAAATGCGAGTGCGGCAGCACATCTAGGGGCTGCCCGTCCATCTGGACCCACACCCTGGTATTGCTCAATCCAAACACAGTAATAAGAGAATGGCCGAGTACGAAAGTGCACACTAGGCCGACTTAGTTCCCCTGGCCTCTAATGGGACCTCTGATCCACACCGGAGTGGACCATTTATCCAACCGAGCCCTCTCACTCCCAAGCTGATTGTCCTGTTCAGAAACCAGTAACGGCGACGTCTCCCTTTCTTGCTTTGACATCCCTCCTCGGCTCATCGCCCAGCCTTAAACCTGCGACCCTCCTCCACTTTGGCCCTGTGCCAACCTCTTGGTCGTGACTCGCTACATCCACCCCCTCTACCCCAGTGTCTCTCTCACCAGCCCAACTTCGCTGAGGGTCGCTCTCCTCAGCGGCTACGGTCATGAGGGTATGGTAGCATAAGCGCCTCCTCCGTAAAAGCCCACTAATTCAAGATATAGACCTCACCGTTTGTTTCATGGTGACAGTGTGTGTGCTGGTCGTATTGCTGTCGTCTCGTGTCTGTCGTGTGTGTGCTGTTGCCTGCTGTGTGTGTGTGTGTGGTTGCTGAGGCCTGCTTGTTTCGCTTGCTGGCTCGCTGTTGTGCCGTGTGTCGTGTGTCGTGTGTGTTATTGCTCGACTGCTCTCGCCTATTTGCGTTCATGAACAGTCCTGATAACCTCTGAAACCTCTGATTATCGAGTCCACCGGCTCTCACCGTCCACATAACTGTATATCTCACTGTAACTGCCTTGTGGCTGATACTCTCGGTACAAATTCACCCGCACGTTACTATTCACTCCTCATACGTCGCTTGCTTGATACCACTTCGTATGGCTTATTTCCAGACAGCTCATCTGCCCAACAGAGTGGAGGATTCTGTCCTCTTCTCTACCCAGTTGCTCCAGACCCGCTCAAGGCCCTCCCCTTCTCCTATCTCCATCACCATCACCACCTCTTCTGCTACTGCTGTCCAACAGGATACCTGCCTACGAGGTGAGACATTTGGAGCAGGGAGAGTACTGATATGGTCAACTATTAAGGTTATCAATTACARGGTTCAGGTCAATTACATTTGAATTYCAGTCAATTCAGGAAGTAAACCAAACTCCAATTCCAAATGTTCCTMATTTAAAAAGCATTGACAAGAATTGGAATGACATCTCTCGTCTCCTAGTTGGTCCTGTGTGGTGTGAGAGTAGGAGTGGTGGTGGTTCTATACGACCACAGAGGGTCCCTCCAGGCTCTGTTATCCCAGGCAGAGAGGGCTCTGGGTGGGCAGCGAGCTCAGAGACTTGGGGTGCTGGCTCCTGGAGGTACGGAGGAGATCACTCTGCTTCAAGGTGAGGATGGAACACCGGGATCAGGGATCAAAGTTCACCGAAGGGCATAGTCACTGCTTGACCTTTGGTCTCTCTTTGACCCCAGGCTGCAAGGTGACAGAGAGGAGTGTGCTGACCCCTGACTACAGGGAATTCTGGGAAAAGCTGTGTGGCTGGGTCGTTCCACCTGAGGAGGGAGGAGGGGTGGACATCTTCTGTCCCCTCGCAGCGTCTGGTGTGTAGATCGAGAGAATGGTTYATTTTCAAATTCAGAAATGGCGACATTACATGGTATCAATAGCAGCTAACACACAATACAAAATACATCCATCCACACAAAAAAATTCTACAAATCAGTCACTCAAGCACAGAGAAAAACTACAAACCGACGGCACTAACACTCCCATTCTTCTCTCTCTGTCTCTCTGTGTCTCTCTCTCTCTCTGCATCTCTCTCTCCCTCCCACCTCTCTCTCTTTCTCTCTCAGCCAGAGGAGTGCTGCTGGTCCAGTCTCTGTCTACTCTGACAGAGCTAGAGGTCTCCGCTCCTACTGGGATGGCCACCGGATGCTTCCAGAACAGTGAGTCGGGGAGGAAGGGATGCTTCCAGAACAGTGAGTCGGGGAGGAAGGGATGCTTCCAGAACAGTGAGTCCGACCTCACTGTTCTGGAAGCATCCCTTCCTCCCCTGACTCACTGTTCTGGAAGCATCCTTCCTCCCTGACTCACTGTTCTGGAAGCATCCCTTCCTCCCTGACTCACTGTTCTGGAACATCCCTTCTCCCCGACTTCACTGTTGCTGGAAGCCATCCCTTCCTCCTT
>NW_019943308.1:197088-202241 GCF_002910315.2 Salvelinus sp. IW2-2015
TCCCCGAAACCTCACTGTTAACTGGAAGCAAACTCCCTACTCATCCCGGACTACCCGTGATTCTGGAAAGCATCCCTTCCTCACCTGACTGACACTGTTAGAAGCATCCCTTCCTCCCCGACTCACTGTTCTGGAAGCCCTTCCCAACCACTTTCTAACATCCCTGACTCCCCACCCTGTTCTGAAGCATCCCCTTCCTCACCGGACTACTGTTCTGGAAAGCATCCCTTTTCTCCCTCGGAGATATTCTCCCTGTTCTGGAAGCCATCCCTTCCCCCTTCTCACCCGCTCACTGTTCTGAAGCATCCCTTTCCTCCCCGAGCCACTGTTCTGGAAGCATCCCTTCTCCGCCGGCTTCAACTTGCTGGAAGCATCCCTCCTCCCCGACTCACTGTTCTGGAAGCATCCCTTCCTCCCTGACTCACTGTTCTGGAAGCATCCTTCCTCCCTGACTCACTGTTCTGGAAGCATCCCTTCCTCCCTGACTCACTGTTCTGGAAGCATCCCTTCCTCCCTGACTCACTGTTCTGGAAGCATCCCTTCCTCCTCCGACTCACTGTTCTGGAAGCATTCCCTTCCTCCCCGACTCACTGTTCTGGAAGCATCCCTTCCTCCCCACTCACTGTTCTGGAAGCATTCCCTTCCTTCCCGACTCACTGTTCTGGAATGCATCCTCTTCCTCCCTGAAGCTCACTTCTGTTGGAAAGCACCCTTTCCTCCCCGACTCACTGTTCTGGAAGCATCCCTTCCTCCCCGACTCACTGTTTCTGGAAGCATCCCTTCCTCCCCGACTCACTGTTCTGGAAAGCATCCCTTCCTTCCCCGACTCACTGTTCTGGAAGCATCCCTTCCTCCCCGACTCACTGTTCTGGAAGCATCCCTTCCTCCCCGACTCACTGTTCTGAAGCATCCCTTCCTCCCTGACTCACTTCTTTCTGGAAGCATCCCTTCCTCCCTAACTCACTGTTCTGGAAGCATCCCTTCCTCCCCGACTCACTGTTCTGGAAGCATCCCTTCTTCCCCGACTCACTGTTCTTGGAACGTCATCCCTTCCTCCCTGATGGGAGGAAGGGATGCTTCCAGAACAGTGAGTCAGGGAGGAAGGGATGCTTCCAGAACAGTGAGTCGGGGAGGAAGGGATGCTTCCAGAACAGTGAATCAGGGAGGAAGCCCTGACCCTAACCCCGACCATAGCAAGTTATTGTATATCAAGTTTGAACATCTATTGACTATGTTTAATAGAGGCCAATCCAAATGAAGGCTCTCTTTCTCTCTCCTCCTCCCTCCAGTCCTGAGTGAGTGGTCGTGTAGCAGTGGTGACAGGGCCAGGACCGGGGTTAGCGGTGTGTGTGCGTCCCCCGCACAGCGCTACGTGTGTGAGGGTGTGTTACAGGGATGGAGCTGGCAGACCCAGTGGCTGGAGGAGGCTCTAGGAGCCCTGAGGGACCATCTGGGGCCACARCTACCACGACTGAGTCTGGACACCAGGGGACGAGTACTGGGTACGAAACACACACACCCACACACACACACCCGAGGTCAGTTTCTGTGGGACTCTGGTCCTAGAGCAGCAGAGTGTGTATTGACTGTATACACTGACCGCACAAAACATTAGGAACACCCTCCTGATATTGAGTTGCACCCCCTTTTGCCCTCAGAACAGCCTCAATTCGTCAGGACATGGACTCTACAAGGTGTTAACACCATTCCACAGGGATGCTGGCCCATGTCGACTCCAATGCTTCCCACAGTTGTGTCAAGTTGGCTGGATGTCCTTTGGGTGGTGGACCATTCTTGATAGACACAGGAAACTGTTGAGTGTGAAAAACCCAGCAGCGTTGCAGTTCTTGACACAAACTGGTGCGCCTGTCACCTACTACCATACACCGTTCAAAGGCACTTCAATATTTTATCTTCCCCATTTACCCTCTGAATGGCACACATACACAATCCATGTCTCAATTGTCTCAAGGCTTAAAAATCCTTCTTTAACTTCTTGCGGATTAGTGGGACTCCAAAAGGTCCCAGTTACATTACGAATTGACCTTTTTTTCGATAATGTCCTTCTTTATATTCATAAAAACTCAGTTTAGCTGGCGCGCTTCAGTCAATAATCCACTTGGTTTCCCTCCTTCAAAATGCATACAAAATGAATCCCAAACGTTACTAATGAACTTATCCAAACAAGTCAATCAACGTTTATAATCAAAACTTAGGTACCCCAATACGCAAATAAACAATGAAATTTAAGACGGAGACTCGTTATTGTCTTTACCGGAGAAAAGTACCAAAGAACGCACACTCATTCACACGCTTGGAAACACTACAGCCAAAATGGGAGCCACCTAGAAAAACTAACATTTCTGGCGCATTTTTCCAAAAACCAGCCTGAAACTCTTTATAAATACTGTTGACATCTAGTGGAAGCCCTAGGAACTGCAATCGGGCACGATTTCACCCTACTATAAAAGTGCCAGCCATTGAAATCAGTGGTAGGATGACATTTGTTTTGGGGGGTGGGGGGTGGGGAGTGGTTTGTCCTCGGGGTTTCGCCTGCCATTTCACTTCTGTTATACTCACAGACATTATTTTAACAGTTTTAGAAACTTCAGAGAGTTTTCTATCCAAATCTACCAATTATATGCATATCCCAGCTTCTGGGCCTGAGTAGCAGACAGTTTACTTTGGGTACGCTTTTCATCCCGGATGTCAAAATACCGCCCCCTATCCCAAATAAGTGAACCTGTCTCCTCCCCTTCATCTACACTGATTGGATTTAACAGGTGACATCAATAAGGGATCATATCTTTCACCTGGATTCACCTGGTCAGTCTATGATCAGTCTTATGTCATGGAAAGTCATGGAAAAGAGCAGGTGTTTGTAATGTTCTGTCAACTCAGTGTGCGCCGTGTGATCTGTTCCTAGGTCAGTTTCTCTCGTGATCTGTTCCTAGGTCATTTCTATGTCTGATGCTGGTTCCTAGTTCAGTTTCTCTGCTGGTGATCTTGTCCTAGGTCAAGTTTTCTCTCTGTTGTGGATCTTGTTCTAGGTCAGTTTCTCTCATGTGTGATCTGTTCCTTAGGTCAGTTTCCTCTCTGTGTGATCTGTTCCTAGGGTCAGTTTCTCTCTGTGGATTGTCTAGGTCAGTTTCTCTTGTGATCTGTTCTACAGGTTCAAGTTTTCCTTCTGTGTGATCTGCTTCCTAGGTCAGTTTCTCTCTGTGTGATCTGTTCCTGTCAGTTTCTCTGTGTGACTGTTCCTAGGTCCATTCTTCTCTCTGTGTGGTGTGATCTGTTCCTAGTCAGTGTTCTCTCTGTGTGGGTGGATTCTGTTCCCAGGTCAGTTTCTCTGTGTGGTGATCTGTTCTCTAGTCAGTGTTCTAAATCTGTGTGATCTGTTACTAGTCGAAGTTTTTCTCTCTGGTGACTGTTCCTAGGTCAGTTTCTCTCTGTGTGATCTGTTCCAGGTCCAGTTCCTCTCTGTGTGATCTGTTCCTAGGTCATGTTCCTCTCTGTGTGATCTGTTCCTAGGTCAGTTTCTCTGTGTGATCTGTTCCTAGGTCAGTTTCTCTGTGTGTGATTCTGTTCCTAGGTCAGTTTCCTCTGTGTGCATCTGTACCTAAGGTCAGTTTCTCTGTGGATCTTTTCCTAGGTCAGTTTTCTTGTGTTGTTGATCTTGTTCCTAGGTCAGTTTCTCTCTGTGTGGATGTTCCTAGGTCAGTTGTCTCTCTGTGTGATCTGTTCCTGAAGGTCAAGTTTTCTCTCTGTGTGATCTGTTCCTAGGTCAGGTTCCTCTCTGTGTGAATCTGTTCCTAGGTCAGTTTCTTCCTCTGGTGTGACTCTGTTCCTAGGTCAGTTTCTCTTGTGATTCTGTTCCATAGGTCAAGTTTCTCTCTGTGTGATAATGTTCCTAGGTCACGTTTCTCTCTGGTGGTGAGTCTTGTTCCTAGGTCCAGTTCTCTGTGTGTGATCTGTTCCTAGGTCAGTTTTCTGCTGTGTATCTGTTACTAGGTCAGTTGTCTCTTCTGTGTGATCTGTTTCCTTAGCTTCAGTTTCGCTGTGTGGATCTTGTTCTAGGTCAGTTTCTCATCTGTGTGATCTGTTTCTAGTCAGTTCTATGGGAAGGCGGTAGCTCTGAATCATCCGAGTGTCCCTCTTGAAGGAGGAGAGTAGTCTGACTGAGGTCTGCACAGCCACGGCAACAGAGGAGTGAGTGGGTCTCTGCACTAAACATATCCCTTCTAAATGGCTGTTAAAAAAAATATATTTGACCTATCCTCGCATCTCATTCGCTCGATCGCTCTCTCTCTTTCTCTCTGTCTCTCTCTCTGCTTCTCCTCTCCTCCATCCTAGACTCAGACCACTGAGTTCCTTTCTCTCTCCTGAGACGATGGGGGGGAGAAAAAGGAAGAGAAGGAGGAGAGAAGAAAGAGGAAGTGGGAGGAAGAGAGGAGAGAAAGGGAGAAGAACAGGAAGGAGGAGAGAGGAGCTCTGTGTCTTCAGACAGAGAGGGGTCCACACGAGACTCCTCAGTCCTGTCCCAGAGAATACAACAGGTGTGTGTGTGTGTGTGTTGTGTTGTGTGTGTGTGTGTGTGTGTGTGTGTTGTTTTGTGTGTGTATTGTTCTTAATCTTTGACTTTATCTTCAGAAATCCGAAATTACCTGGCTGGCTGTCTGTCCTGTTTGTGTCTCTCTGTCTCGTCTCCTGGCTGTCTGTCTGTCTATGGAGTGGCGTGTGTATAGTGGGTGAGGAGCTGTATATCAGTGAGTGTGCTTTATGGTGAGGAGGTCTGGATCAGTGATGAGGGTGTACCACGATCCCCTGTCTGGCAGCTCTTCAGTCTAACAGCAGCCATCCCAAGCTTCTGCTCACATCAACATGGTCCTCACACCAGTAACACACATTCTGGACGTCAACAGGTACACACACACGGACGCACGCGCACATACACACACAAACACACATTCTGGACCGTCAACACACTACACTACGGACGCACGCACACATACACACACAAACACACTTCTGGACGTCAACAGGTTACCACACACACGGCACCCACACTGCGCACATACACACACAAACACACATTCTGGACGTCACTACACAAACACGGACCACACATACACACACACATACTGGACACAACA
>NW_019943308.1:202266-207823 GCF_002910315.2 Salvelinus sp. IW2-2015
TGTGTGATCTGTTCCTAGGTCAGTTTCTCTCTGTGTGATCTGTTCCTAGGTCAGTTTCTCTGTGTGATCTGTTCCTAGGTCAGTTTCTCTGTGTGATCTGTTCCTAGGTCAGTTTCTCTCTGTGTGATCTGTTCCTAGGTCAGTTTCTCTGTGTGATCTGTTTCTAGGTCAGTTTCTCTCTGTGTGATCTGTTTCTAGGTCAGTTTCTATGGGAGGCGGTAGCTCTAGATCATCTGAGTGTCTCTAAGGAGGTGACTGTAGCTCTGACTGAGGGTCTCACAGCACTGGCAACAGAGGAGGTGAGTTCTGCAATAAAACACTTCCTTCAAATGGCTTTAAAAAAATATATATTTGACCTATCCTCGCTCTCTCGCTCTCTCGCTCTCTCTCTGTCTCTCTGTCTCTCTCTCTCTCTCTCTCTCCTCCATGCCTCAGACCAGACCACTGGAGTTCCTTTCTCTCTTCCTGAGACGATGGGGGGAGAAAAGGAAAGAAGGAGGAGAGAAGAGAGGAGTGGAGGAAGGAGAGGAGAGAAGAGGAGAGAAGGAGAAGAGAGGAGTGGAGGAAGGAGAGGAGAGAAGAGGAGAGAAGACAGAAGGAGGAGAGGAGCTCTGTGTTTCATACAGAGAGGGGTCCACAAGACTCCTCAGTCCTGTCCCAGAGATACAAAAGGTGGTGTGTGTGTGTGTGTGTGTGTGTTGTGTGTGTGTGTGTGTGTGTGTGGTGTGTGTGTGTGTGTGTGTGTTGTGTGTGTGTGTGTGTGTGTGTGTGTGATATGTTCCTTAATCTTTGACTTTATACTTCAAATCAGAAATTACCTGGCTGTCTGTCTGTTTGTGTGTCTCTCTGTCTCTCTCTGGCTGTCTGTCTAGGAAGTGGCGTGGTGTAGTGGTGAGGAGCTGTATATCAGTGAGTGTGTTTATGTGAGGAGGCTGGAGTCAGTGATGAGGGTGTACCACGATCCCCTGCTGGCAGCTCTTCAGTCTAACAGAGCCATCCTCAGCTCTGCTCACATCAACATGGTCCTCACACCAGTAACACACATTTGGACGTCAACAGGTACACACACACGACGCACGCGCACATACACACACAAACACACATTCTGGACGTCAACAGGTACACACACACGGACACACGCGCACATACCACACACAAAACACACATTCTGGACGTCAAACACACACACACGGCACGCACGCAACATACACACACAAACACACATTCTGGACGTCAACAGGTACACAACACACAGCGGACACATACACAACAACATTACTGGACATCAACCAGCTACTACACACAACACACACACATGTTACACACACTCCCCCTCTCCCTTTCTTTTGACACTAATTGTGTTGTTGTCGGTATGTTTCTATCAGAAGCTGGTCTAACTGCAGCAGTGGGAGGCGATCAGTGTGTTCGCTGATGTGTGGTGGTGAAATTTTCTGCTCCAAACTCAGAGCGTTACAGCAACTACCTCAATAACTAACCCTTACTGCACCTACTCACCATAGACAAGGAAAGTACACTCTCTTGTCTCTGTCTCTCTGTCTCTTTCTCTCTTGTCTCTGTCTCTCTGTCTCTGTCTCTCCTCTGTCTCTCTCTCTGTCTCTCTCTCTGTCTCTCTTCTCTGGTCCTCTCTCTGTCTCTCTCTCCGTCTCTCTGTCTCTGTCTGCTGTCCCTCTCCTCATTCTACTCTCATTCACACACAGGTGGTTGTAATATTGTATGGTGTGTTTTTTGATTAGTGCAGTGCAGAGAGATGACCCTTGCTTTCCGAGCTTTCCTAAAGAACGACAAACAGAACCCTGGAGACACACATGCTGAGGTAGTTAGTATGGTACTCTAGAGCCTTCTGGTTGTTATGGGACTCTAGAGCTCTGGGTTGTTAGTGGGGACTCTAAGGCTCTGGTTGTTAATGGGGACTCTGGTTGTAGTGGGGAACTCTGACGTTGAAGGGAACTCTAGAGCTTGGTGTTAATGGGGACTCTAGAGCTCTGGGTTGTTAATGGGGGACTCTAGAGCTCTGGTTGTTAATGGGGGACTCTAGAGCTCTGGGCGTTGTTAATTGGGACTCTAAGCCTGGTAGGGACTCTAGGTCGTTGTTATGGGGGACTCTAAGCTGCTGGGTTGTATGGGGGAACTCTAGACGTAGGACTCTGGTGTTAGTGTGGATCGGTTGTGAGTGCGATAAGTCGATGGGCTCTGGGTTGTAGGGACTAAGCTTGTGTTAGGGAACTCTAGAGCTCTGGGTTGAGTGGGCTGAGCTCTGGTTGTTAGGGGGACTCATGGGTTGTTAGTGGGAGGGACTCTAGAGCTCTGCGGTTGTTAGTGGGACTCTGGGTTGTGAGGGATCTCTAGAGCTCTGGGTTGTTATGGGGACTCTAGAGCTCTGGTTGTTAGTGGGGGACTCTAGAGCTCGGTTGTTAGTGGGGACTCTGGGTTGTTAGTGGGGGACTCTAGACTCTGGTTTTAAGTGGGACTTAGAGCTCTGCGGTGTATGGGGACTCTAAGAGCTCTGGGTTGTTAGTGGGGACTGCTAGAGCTTCGGGTTTGTGGTGGGACTCTAGAGCTCTGGGTCGTTAGTGGGACTCTTGTAGGCTCTAGAGCTCTGGTTGTTAGTGGGGGACTGAGCTCTGGTGTAGTGGGACTCTAGACTCTGGGTTGTTAATGGGGACTCTAGAGCTCTGGGTCTTAAGGGAACTTAGACCCTGGTGTGGACTCTAGACTCGGGTTGTATGGGACTCTAGAGCTCTGGTGTTAGGATAGAGTGGTTGTATGGACTCTAAGCTCTGGGTTGATTAAGGGAACTCTAGAGGCTCTGGGTTTATGGGTTAACTCTCTATGGCTTGAGCTCTGGGTTGTTAACGGGGAGCTGAGCTCTGGGATTGTAAGTGGGACTCTAGAGTTGGTTTGTGTATGGGGACTCTAGAAGCCTGGGTTGTTAGTCTATTGTTTGGGGAACTCTAGAGCTCGTTAGTGGACCGTTGTTGTTTAGTGGGGGACTCTAGAGCTCTGGGTTGTTTAGGGGATCTGGTTTGAGGGACCTCTGGGTTGTAGGGGGGACTCTAGGCGTTGTTAGTGGGGGACTCTAGAGCTCTGGGTTGTTAGTGGGGAACCTCGAGAGCTCTGGTTGTTAGTGGGGGACTTAGAGGCTCTGGGTTGTTACGTGGGCGACTCTGGGTTGTTAGTGGGGGACTCTAGAGCTCGGTGTTAGTGGGGAACTCTAGAGCTCGGGTTGTTAGGGGGACTCTAGAAGTCTGGTTGTTAGTGGAGGACTCTGTGTAGTGACCTAGCTGTGGTTGTTAGTGGGGGACTCTAGAACTCTGGGTTTTAGTGGGGACTCTAGAAGCCTGGTTGTGTAGGGGGGACTCTAAAGCTCTGTTGTTAGTGGGGGACCTAGAGCTCTGGGTTGTTCGTGGGGGACTCTAGAGCTCTGGGTTATGGATCTAACGGTAGGGGACTCTAGAGCTGTGTTCGTGGGGATATTGGGGTAGTGGGGGGCTCTAGACTCTGGGTTGTTAGTGGGGACTCGGGTGTTGACTTAGAGAGTCGTGGTTTGTTAGAGAGTGTTGTGTGGTGTGTGTGTTTGGGTGTTGGTGTGTGTGTAGGCTTGGCAGGAGCTTTGCGTGTCCAGTGTGGCGTATGGAGGAGTATGTAACCGATGCAGACGCTGTCTCTAGCACCACAGTCTCTCAACAACCCCGATCACACCACAGCTGCGCCGGCTATTGCGGACACACTCACCCACACAGGGGACTTCATACGGCAAGTTAGAACCACTAAACATCACAGGTCATGTCTTTGCATTGTGGTTTTACAGACGTTTTAATACGTTTTATTTATTACATTTGATATACATTTATGAAAATGCAATTTATATGTGGTTAGCACTTATTTTGTTTTTCCTTCGCCTCCAACCCTTTCGATGCGATGGATACGGATGTGGGTGGGGCTAGGCTCTACATAAGGATGCTAATTTAAAACACTCATAAAAACTCTGACGAAGGGCCGTAGCCGATACGTAAAGCTCTTGAGGAAGGCCAGAGGCCGATTACGTTAAAGCTCTGACGAAGGCCGTGAGGCCGATACTTAAAGCTCTGACGAGGCCACGAGGCCGATACGTAAAGCTCTGACGAAAGCCACAGAGGCCGATACGTAAAGCTCTGACGAAGCCACGAGGCCGACAGCGTAAAGCTCTGACGAAGAACCGTGAGGCCGATACGTAAAGCTCTGACGAAGACCGTGAGGCCGATACGCTTAAAGCTCTGACGAAGCCACGAGGCCGACACGTAAAGCTCTGACGAAGGCCTTGAGCCCGATAGCGTAAACTCTGACGAAGCCGTGAGCTCCGATACGATAAGCTCTGACGAAGGCGTGGGCCGACACGTAAAGCTCTGACGAATGGCCGTGTGACGATACGTAAAGCTCTTGACGAAGGCCGTCGGGCCGAATACGTAAAGCTTCTGACGAAGGCCGGTGTGGCCGAACGTAAAGCTCTGACGAAGCCGTGTGGCCGATACGAAAACTTCTGACGAAGGCCGTTGTGGTCGATACGTAAAGGCTTCTGACGGAAGGCGTGGAGGTCGATACGTAAAGCTCTGACGAAGGGCCGTGGAGGCCGATACGTAAAGCTCTGAGGTAAGGCCATGACAGCCACACCGTAAAGCTCTGACGCAAGGCCGTGGCCGACACGTAAAGCTCTGACCAAGGCCGTGAGGCGACACCGTAAAGCTCTGACGAAGCCTTGAGCCAGATACGTGAAAGCTCTGACGAAGGCCGTGAGGCGATACGTAAAGCTCTGACGAAGCCGTGAGGCCGGACACGTAAAAGCTTCTGACGAAGCCTTGAGGCCATACGTAAAGCTCTGACAAGCCGTGAGCCGATACGTAAAGCTCGACGAAGGCTGTTTGAGGCCGATACGTAAAGCTCTGTCGACAGGCCGTGTGACCGATACGTAAAGCTCGGACGAAGCTGTGAGGCCGATACGTAAAGCTCTGACGGAAGCCGTGAGGCCGATACGTAAAGCTCTGACGAGCTGTGAGGCCGGATACGTAAAAGCTCTGACGAAGCCCGTGAGGCCGATACGTAAAGCTCTGACGTAAGGCCGCTGAAGCCATACGTAAAGCTCTGACGAATGCCGTGAGGGGCCGATACGTAGAAGCTTGACGAAGGCCGTGAGGCCGATACGAAAGCTTGTCGAAGCCAGAGGCGATACGTAAAACTCTGTCGCAAGGCCGGGGAGTGAGGCCGACACGTAAAGCTCTGACGAAGGCCGTGAGGCCGAATACGTAAAGCTCTGAACGAAGGCCATAAGGCCGAGTACGTAAAGCCTGAGAGCGACGATCGAAGTCTGACGACATGAAGGCCGATACGTAAAGGCTCATGCGAGCAAGAAGAAGCCAACTAAGGCCGACGATACGTAAAGCTCTGACGAAGGCCATAAGGCCGTACGTAAAGCTCTGACGCAAGGCTCGTGAGGCCGATACGTAAAGCTCTGACGAACGGCCATAAGGCACGATACGTTAAAGCTCTGACGAAAAGGCCGTGC
>NW_019943308.1:207858-209818 GCF_002910315.2 Salvelinus sp. IW2-2015
ACAAAGAAAGAAGAAGGGAAGAGGAGCTTCTGTGTTTCATGACAGAGAGGGGTCACACAGACTCCTCAGTCCTGTCCCAGAATACAACAGGTTTGTGTGTGGGGTGTGTGTGTGTGTGTGTGTGTGTGTGTGTGTGTGTGTGTGTGTGTGTGTGTGTGTTGTGTGTGTGTGTGTATGTTCCTTAATCTTTGACTTTATACTTCAAATCAGAAATTACCTGGCTGTCTGTCTGTTTGTGTGCTCTCTGTCTCTTCTGCTGCTGTCTGTCTTAGGAGTGGCGTGGTGTAGTGGTGAGGGAGCTGTATATCAGTGAGTGTGTTTATGTGAGGAGGCTGGAGTCAGTGATGAGGGTGGTACCACGATCCCCTGCTGGCAGCTCTTCAGTCTAACAGAGCCATCCTCAGCTCTGCTCACATCAACATGGTCCTCACACCAGTAACACACATTTGGACGTCAACAGGTACACACACACGTACGCACGCGCACAATACCACACACAAACACAACATTCTGGACGTCAACACACACACACGGACGCACGCGACACATACAACACAAACACACCATTCTGGAGCTCAAAACAGGTAACACACCACACGGGCACGCACATACACACACAAACACACATTCTGGGACTCAACACACCCAAACCCCCACCACCAACGGGGACGCACACATAACACACACACATATGAGACATTCAACAGAGGCCGATACGTAAAGCTCTGACGAAGGCCATAAGGCCGATACGTAAAGCTTATTAAAGATCAGTGATATGATCAAGAGCGGTTTCTTTTTCTTTTTCCTCATCTTATCCGGCTGTTGCCAATGACCTGCAAAAAAAGATAGCTCAGACATTTTTATTTTCACTTAAGCTCCGTTTGAGTATTGGTTAGACAATACTTAGAAAATGAGGGTGCAGAAATGTTATGCTCTTAGTGTAACCTTTATTTAAATAGGCAAGTCAGTTAAGAACAAATTCTTATTTACAATGACAGTCTACTCCTCGTAAATAGCCCAGTACTGTACTGCCGACCATCATTTTCCGTTCCAGCAATTACCAGTCAAAAGTTTGGACACACCTACTCATTCCAGGATTTTTCTATATTTTTACTATTTTCTACATTGTAGAATAATAATGAAGACATCACAACTATGAAATAACACATATGGAATCAGTTAAGAACAAATTCCTATTTACAAGGACAGCCTACTCCTTCCTCCCCAACGGGGATTTGAACCCCGGTCTCCCGCGTGCCCCGCGTTCTGTAGTACAGACATAGCCTGCTCTCACTTATGTAAGGAATTAGGCACTTTCCAATGTTTACTACAGTATGCATTGCAGACTGCACAGTAGCCTAATAAACACATTTCGTTAATAAAATAGTGATAAAAAATACTCTTTCAAAATGCAGATGTTGATTTAGTTATGGATCCATAACGAATTACTATGGGAATAAATATCGCTGATTTACATAAATATTGGAACAAAGTTGTCTAATGAAGGCAAACTATTTAGAATTCTCCAATCCCGACCGTGACGTTGTACAGAGTAACAGAAACCCCGAGGGTTTTGTTTTTCTCTGAATAGAAACACCATAATATTAATCATATGAATGAAGCCACATTTCTTAAAATCAATCCCGTATACTATGTTATTTCAAAAAAGGTTTTAAATTCTCTGGTAATGCCAATATGGAAAACTATCAAAATGCTTCTCATAGATGCCCTCTGGTGGTCAAACTAGCAATCACTTGCAGTAACAGGAAAAAATGGCTGAGAATTAAATGACGTGCCACAGAATGCTACAGCATCACGCAGGGTGTGCCGCAGTATAAGGAGGAACCACAGACACACCACTCCTGACCAAACCCCAGCTCCAGTCTGAATTATTGTATTAACCTCTCTCTCTCTCTGTCTCTCTCTCTCTGTCTCTCTCTCTCTGTCTCTCTCTCTCTCT
>NW_019943308.1:209885-213931 GCF_002910315.2 Salvelinus sp. IW2-2015
GAGAGAGACAGGAGAGAAGAGAGAGACGAGACGAGAGACAGAGACAGAGAGACAGAGAGAAGCGAGAGAACAGAGAGAGAGAGAAGACAGAGAGAGAGGACAGAGAGAGAGAGACAGAGAGAGAGAGACCCAGAGAGAGAGACAGAGACAGAGACAGAGAGACAGAGAGAGAGAGAGACAGAGAGCGAGAGAGAAGAGAGAGAGAGAGAGGAGACAGAGACAGAGACAGAGCAGACAAGAGACAGAGAGACAGAGAGAGAGAGAGACGGAGAGGAGAGACACTGTCTCTCTCTTTTTCTCAGCTGAAGAGGAACTCAGAGAAAGCTACGAGGATGCAGGAGACCCAGCAAAAGATCCGGGGCTGTCCAGTAAGACCAAAGATAGCACAGTGAGGCAGATATTTCATTGGATGTATAAATGTGAGACATCCGGTTGGCGTTTCCACTCACTACCAAATATGGTAGTGAGAGGAAGCCCACTGGGAGAAGATGTAACGAGATGGATTTTGGCCGACATTCTGCTAATTTTCTCATCAATTAAACATTTGATTTCAATACAGTTTTCTTTTGCCAAAACTAGAATCTGTTAAGAGTAGTGGATTAAGTGGGCTAAGTTTTTTAGACTTTACCCTTTGCAAAAGTTTTGTAAAAATCGTGTTGTTTAGAAGGAGTGGAAAGGCAAATTGAGTTATTGCACATACTTCCCAGAGTAGGGTTCCCTAACGGAAATATGCAGATGTATACTAGGATGCGCCAATAGGATATCGGTAGCTTGGTTCTGCCCACCTCCTTGCTTCTTTTACCCACTATGACTCATTTGTTCCCATTGGAAACGACAAGCTGTGATCTATCTTGGTTTGGTTATAAAAATCTTTGGTAAGACTCCAACACTCGTCCCTCTTACAACCATAGTTGTCCTAATAAACTACACTGAAGAAAAATATAAGCGCAACATGTAAAGTGTTGGTCCCATGTTTCATGAGCTGAAATAAAAGATCCCAGAAATGTTCCATACGCACAAATTCRTTTACATTCCTGTTAGTGAGTATTTCTCCTTTACCAAGATAATCCATCCACCTGACAGGTGTGTTATATCAAGAAGCTGATAAAACMGCATGATCATTACACAGGTGGACCTTGTGCTGGGGACAATAAAAGGCCACTCTAAAATGTGCAGTTTTGTCACACAACACAATGCCACAGATGTCTCAAGTTTTGAGGGAGCGTGGAATTGGCATGCTGACTGCGGGAATGTCCACCAGAGTTGTTGCCAGAGAATTGATTGTTCATTTCTCAACCATAAACCAACGTCGATTTTCGTGAATTTGGAAGTACATCCAACCGGCCTCACAACCTCAGACCACGTGTATCCACACAATTCTAGGACATCCACATCCGGCTTCTTSACCTGCGGGATCATCTGATAAAACTGTGGGTTTGCACAACCAAAGAATTTCTGCACAAGCTGTCCAGAAATCGTCTCAGGGAAGCTCATCTGCGTGTTCGTCGTCCTCCCCAGGGTCTTGACCTGACTGTAGTTCAGCGTTGTAACCGACTTCAGTGGGCAAATGCTCACCTCTCTCACCTTCGATGGCCACTGGCACGCTGGAGGTGTGCTCTTTACAGATGAATCACGGTTTCAAGTGTACCGGGCAGATGGCATGGCGTCGTGTGGGTGAGCGGTTTGTTGATGTCAACGTTGTGAACAGAGTGCCCCATGGTGGCTGTGAGGTTATGTTATGGGCAGGCATAAACTACAGACAACAAATACAATTGCATTTTATCGATGGCAATTTGAATGCAAAGAGATACCGTGACGAGATCCTGAGGTCCATTGTCGTGTCATTCATCYGYCKCCATCACCTCATGTTTCAGCATGATAATGCACGGCCCAATGTCGCTATCATCTGTACACAATTCCTGGAAGCTGAAAATGTCCCAGTTCTTCCATGGCCTGCATACTCACCTGACATATCACCCATTGAGCATGTTTGGGATGCTCTGGAACAACTTGTACAATAGCGTGTTCCAGTTGCCGCCAATATCCAGCAACTTCGCACAGCCATTGAAGAGGAGTGGGACAACATTCCACAGGCCACAATCAACAATCAACAGCCTGATCAACTCTATGTGAAGGAGATGTGGATCATTAGCTTCTTTGAAAAAAATAAGCTGTAAATTGTTTGAAATTTGGGCAGCCTGAAGGGCAAAATACCAAATAGATGATTGTTAAGTTGTGACTGTTGACTGTCAGTGAAAAGTAGAGAATTCCAGCCAGGCTTTATCATGATATTTCAAAATACAATCGCGGAAAAACATCGTTTGGAAATCAAATGGCTCTTGCTGTAAAGAGAAGACAAAATACTCAAAGCTGTCTTTTAGTTTTCCAAAATGCTCATCTTAATTGAGAGAACAGTTATGCCTATCTTATTGGCACCAGCGGAAAGCATTGGTCAATTTTCCCTTGCAAAGAAAGGAGGAGAATCGTATCTAATATAACATTTACATCGATTYTTTTTAAATTGTATTTGTCACATGCTTCGTAAACAACAGATGAAGACTAACAGTCTCTGGTGAGCCTATTATCGTTGCTGTGTCATTGTTGAAAGTTTGTTTTTGAACAATAATTTCCTCCCTCCGGTTAGATGGACATCATGTTGTATTTGTGTCTCTCCATCTGGTAGGCATTTTTATATGGATCAGACAATGTCCTTTTTATTGTTTGTCAGTGCCAGCAGAGTTACCCTGACATTTTGATCTGCTGTGATCAGATGATCTGGCCCACAATACTCGACCTCAGACCCAATTGAGATGTTTTGGGGTGAGTTGGACCGCGAGGCGAGGAAAAGCAGCTTCCAGTGAACCTGGTTTAGAGAATGCAAGAGTTGTGCAAATGCTGCAAGGCAAAGGGTGGCTAATTGAAGAATCTCCAAATATAAATAAATATTTTGATTTGTTTTTAACATTTTTTTTGGTTACTACATGATTCCATATGTGTTATTTTCATAGTTTGATGCTCTTCACTATTAATTCTCTACAATGTAGGAACTTTTGACTGGTACGTGTATGTTGTCGTGTGTGCGTGGTGTGTGGTGTGTTGTTGGTTGTGTGTGGTGTGTGTGTGTGTGGTTGTGTTGTGTGTCGTGTGTGTGTGGCTGTGTGTGTGTGTGTGTTGGTGTGTGTGTGTGTACTCACAAGCGCGTGTCTGTGATCTCTCTGAGTGGTGAGGCTGTGCACGCGAACAGAGGCCCAGGAAGGTGTGTGGTTCGCAGTTGTGTGTTGTGAAGGGTCGGGTGACACCACAGATCCTTCGGTCAGAACCATTGCCGTGTGAACAGAATTAAACCGCGGTGACCAAACGACCCACGTCAAAACGGATGTTGAATACATCCTGTCAAAACACACACACACACAACCACAACACACACACGACACACACACAGTCCACACCTGGTTATCACACACAGATGAGAATATCAATCAAAGGCTATCGAGTGTTCTTACCTGAGTGAGGCTGGTGATGTTGCATCACTGGGGCATTTAAAGCAGAGCCGCATCTCTGAGTGGTGATTAGCGACTGCCACACAAGTTCACACAACACACTCACACACACACGACACACAAACACACAACACAACCACACACCACACCAACACATACAACACAACAACACACACACACACACACACACACCACACACACCAACACACACACACACAACACAACCACACACCACACCACAAGCATATATATTGAATATCTAGAACAACATGATCAAATCAAAACTGTTTGGTTTCTTTTGAGACAGTGGACGCATGGTTTCCCAAAATGCAGCCCCTCGGACCCGCATAATGTGATTAAAGTGAAAACTGACCCGCTAATATAGAAATATAGACGGAGGAGTTTTGGACTTCTGAGATAGTGGTTTCTGCATTAGAAAATCCAACATTTTGGGAGGCTATTTGTTAGTCAACTTGTCTATAATTAGGTAAGCAGATTCTCTTCCTAATCATAGCCAGTGCTTGAGTTTCACATTTGGGAAAGGCT
>NW_019943308.1:213956-222691 GCF_002910315.2 Salvelinus sp. IW2-2015
TTACAGCCGTGGTATATCAGACCGTATACCACGGGTTGATGACAAAACATGCTTATTTTTACTGCTCGTAATATACGTTGGTAACCAGGTTGTATAATAGCAATAAGGCTCCTCAAGGTTTGTGATATACGGCCAATATACCACGGCTAAGGGCTGTGTCCAGGCACTCTGCGTTCTGCGTCATGCTTTTAAGAACAAGCCTTAGCCGTTGCGTATATTGGCTATTATACACAACCCCTCGTGCAGTATTGCTTAAATATTGTTAAAATAACACTTTTTTTTCAATCATCTGTTCGCCAAAAAAACCTGGAGCACTATGCCTAGAGTAAGCCCTTAGGCTATAGGCCTGATGATTATACCATGTTATTTTTGTTTTTACTCGTTATTGTCATTCATGTGTTAATTTATTCCTTGTGTACACTTTTCACATTTTTATCTTGATCATTTTCATCTTTAACTCGACACTTGTTGAAAAAGACACCCGTAAGCACTTCCACTGTCATCTTCACACTGTTGTTTACAAAGCATGTAACGAATAACACTCTTACATAGTTTATTATTTTCATATCCCGATACGTCTTCTCCCTTTCTTGCAAGGGAAAATTGCGTCTTGTAGCAACATATTTCTTGAATTCTACTGCACTATTATATGCGGAGACATTAGCAGAATCTTTTTTTAATACCTCCATCACTCTCCTTCTTGGTCAAATAGCCCTTACACAGCCTGGAGGTGTGTTGGGTCATTGACCTGTTGAAAAACAAATGATAGTCCCACTAAGCTCAAACCAGATGGGATGGCATATCCCTGCAGAATGCTGTGGTAGCCATGCTGGTGAAGTGTGCCTTGAATTCTAAATAAATCACTGACAGTGTCATCAGCAAAGCCCCCCACATCATCACACCACCTCCTCCTCCATGCTTCATGGTGGGAACTACACAGGCGGAGATCATCCGTTCACCTACTCTGCGTCTCACAAAAGACATAACGGTTGGAACCAAAAATCAAAAATTTGGACTCATCAGAACAAAGGACAGAGTTCCCCCGGTCTAATGTCCATTGTTCATGTTTCTTGGCCCAAGCAAGTCTCTTCTTATTATTGGTGTCCTTTAGTTGTGGTTTCTTTGCAGAAATTTGACCATAAAGGCATGATTCACGCAGTCTCCTCTGAACAGATGATGTTGAGATGTGTCTGTTACTTGAACTCTGTGAAGCATTTATTTGGGCTGCAATCTGAGGCTGGTAACTCTAATGAGCGTATCCTCTGCAGCAGAGGTAACTCTGGGTCTTTCTTTCCTGTGGCGGTCCTAATGAGAGCCAGATTCATCATAGCGCTTGATGGTTTTTTGCGACTGCACTTGAAGAAACTTTCAAAGTTTTCCGGATTAACTGACCTTCATGTCTTACAGTAATGATGGACTGTCGTTTCTTATTTGTTCTTGCCATAATGTGGACTTGGTATTTTACCAAATAGGGCTATCTTCTGTATACCACCCCTTCCTTGTCACAACACAACTGATTGGCTCAAACTCATTAAGAAGGAAAGGAATTCCACAAATTAACTTTTAAGAAGGCACCTGTTCATTGAAATGTATTCCAGGTGTCTACCTCATGAAGCTGGTTGAGAGAATSCAAAGACCGTTCAAAGCTGTGTGGCTACTTTGAAGAATCTCAAATATATCAAATATATTTTGATTTGTTTAACACTTTTTTGGTTACTACATGATTCCATATGTGTTATTTCATAGTTTTGATGTCTTCACTATTATTCTACAATGTAGAAAATAGTCAAAATAAAGAAAAACCCTGGAATGAGTAGGTGTGTCTAAACTTTTGACTGGTACTGTACATACAGACAAAGTATGTGAACCCTTTGGAATTAACTGGATTTCTGCATAAATTGGTCATAAAATTTGATCTGATCTTCATCTTCATCTTCATCTGATCTTCACAACAATAGACAAACAGTCTGCTTAAACTAATAACACACAAACAACTATACGTTTTCATGTCTTTATTGAACACACCGTGTAAACATTCACAGTGCAGGGTGGAAGAAGTATGTGAACCCTTGGATTTAATAACTGGTTGAGCCTCCTTTGGCAGAAATAACCTCAACCAAACATGTCCTGTAGTTGCGGATCAGACCTGCTCAACGGTCAGGAGGAACTTTGGACAATTCATCTTTACAAAACTGTTTCAGTTCAGCAATATTCTTGGGATGTCTGGTGTGAACCGCTCTCAAGGTCATGCCACAGCATTTTAAATCAGGTTGAGGTCAGAACCCTGACTGGGCCACACCAGAAGGCGTATTTTCTTCTGTTGAAGCCATTCTGTTGTTGGTTTACTTCTGTATTTTGGGTCGTTGTCCTGTTGCATCAACCAACTTCTGTTGAGCTTCAATTGGCGGACAGATGGCCTTACATTCTCCTGCAAAATGTCTTGATAAACTTGGGAATTCATTTTCCCCCATCGATGACTTTACAGTTGGGATGAGGTTTTGATGTTGGTGTGCTGTGCCTTTTTTCTCTCCACACAGTGTTGTGTGTTCCTTCCAAACAACTCAACTGTAGTTTCATCTGTCCACAGAATATTTTGCCAGTAGCGCTGTGGAACATCCAGGTGCACTTTTGCAAACTTCAGACGTGCAGCAATGTTATTATTTGTGGACAGCAGTTGCTTCTTCCGTGGTGTCCTCCCATGAACACCATTCTTGTTTAGTGTTTTACGTATCGTACTCGTTAACAGAGATGTTAGCATGTTCCAGAGATTTCTCTAAGTCTTTAGCTGACACTGTAGGATTCTTCTTAACCTCATTGAGCGTTCTGCGCTGTGCTCTTGCAGTCATCTTTGCAGGACGGCCACTCCTATGGAGAGTAGCAACAGTGCTGAACTTTCTCCATTTATAGACAATTTGTCTTACCGTGGACTAATGAACATCAAGGCTTTTAGAGATACTTTTGTAACCCTTTCCAGCTTTATGCAAGTCAACAATTCTTAATCTTAGGTCTTCTGAGATCTCTTTTGTTCAAGGCATGGTTCACATCAGGCAATGCTTCATGTGAATAGCAAACTCACATTTTGTGAGTGTTTTTTATAGGGCAGGGCAGCTCTAACCAACATCTCCAATCTCGTCTCATTGATTGGACTCCAGGTTAGCTGACTCCTGACTCCAATTAGCTTTTGGAGAAGTCATTAGCCTTGGGGGTTCACATACTTTTTCCAACCTACACTGTGAATGTTTAAATGATATATTCAATATAGACAAAAAAAATACAATAATTTGTGTGTCATTAATTTTAAGCACACTGTGTTTGTCTGTTGTGTGACTTAGTCTATTGTGTGACTTTGTCTATTGTGTGACTTTTACATTTTATGACCAATTTATGCAGAAATGCAGGTAAWTCCAAATGGTTCACATACTTTTTCTTGCCACTGTACATACAGACGTGCTCACAATGAATGCATTAGATTAATTTATCTTTCTCTTCATTCCTCACTTTCTTCGCATTCCCTCTCCCTCTCTCCTACCTCTCTCTCTCTGCTCCCTCCTCCCTCTCCTCCCTTTGTCTCTCTCCTTCCTCCCTCTCTCTCTCCTCCCTTTGTCTCTCTCCCCTCCACCCTCGCTCCACCCTCCATTTCTCCCCTCTCCCTCTATCTCTCTCTCCCCTCCTCCCTCTCCCCTATCCCCCTCTCTCTCCCTTCCTCTTCTCTTCCATCTCTCCCTCTCGCTCTCTCCTCCTCCTTCTCTCTCCCCTTCCCCTCTCCATCCTCAATCCTCTCTCCCTCCCTCTCCCACTCTCTCTCCCTCCCTTCTCTCTCCTCTCTCTCCCCCTCCATCTCTATCCCTCCCTCTCCCCCCCTCTCACTGTAGATGTGTGTCATGGGTTTGTCCTGGAGGGTCCTAGTCGTGTGTGGGTGGTGCTATAGAGAGAGAGGAGGACAAGGAGAGGTTCCTCTGCACCTGCGTTCAGCATACACGCTGCATCACAGAGAGTTAGGTTAGAGAACCTTCACCATAGACAAGGGAAGTTTCTCTCTCTCTCTCTCTCTCTCTCTCTCTCTCTCTCTTCTCTCTCTCTTTCTCTCTCATCTCTCTCTCCTCTCTTTCTCTCGTCTCTCTCCTCTCTTCTCTTCTCTCCTCTTCTCTCATCTCTCTCTCTCTCTCTCGTTCTCTTCTCCTCTCTCTCTCGTTCTCTCTCTCTCTCTTCTCTCCGTTCTCTCTCATCGTCTCCTCTCTCTCTCTTCTCTCTCTCTTCTCTCTCGTCTCCTCTCTCTCTCTCTCTCCTCTCTCTCTCTCTCTCTTCGTCTCTCTCTCCCGCTCCTCTTCTCTCTCTCTTCTCATCCCATCACGTCACTCACTCACCTCACTCACTCACTCACTCACTCACTCACTCACTCACTCTCACCATCCATCACTCACTCACTCACACACCACACGACACACACACAACAATCATCACACGATCACTACATCACACACACACACACAATCACACACGACACACACCACAACACACACCACAAGGCACAACACAGAACAGTTTAGCCAGATTCACGCTTGAAAAGAGAGGGTTTTGACCTCATCGGGGACTTCCTGGTTGATACAATTCCGTCATTCTTCAATCAACCACTAGGTGGCAGGAGAGCTATTTCTGCAACCAGAATAGTATGAGTCCCCATAGATGGCCAAGCTCCAAGGTTAAATTTTGACTGTATCGTATAAAATGTATAAACATGTTATTGATTTAAGGCTAGGCATAAAGGTTAGCAGTGTGGTTAGGGTTAAGGTTAAAATCACATTTTAAGAAACATATTGACAAGAGCTAGACAGGGTTCTAAAAATATAGGGATGACCTGAGAGTAACTTGGCCAGATGGGGAGGACCTGAGAGTTACTTGCCAGATGGGAGGACTGAGAGTAACTTGGCCAGATAGTGAGACTGAAGTTAACTTTGGCCAGATAGTACGGACCTGAGAGTAACTTGGCCAGAACAGGGACGACCTGGAGTGAAACGTGGCCAGATAGGGGACGACCTGAGAGTAACTTGGCCAGATGGGGAGGACCTGAGAGTAACTGTGCCAGATGGGAGGAACCTGAGAGTAACGTTGACCAGATAGTGACGGACCTGAGAGTAACTTGCGCCACGATAGTGACGCACCTGAGAATAACTTGGCCAGATAGTGACGGCCTTAGAGTAACTTGGCCAGATAGTGACGGCCTGAGAGTAACTTGGCCAGAATAGTGACGGCCTGAAGTAACTCTTGGCCGATAGTGACGGGCCTGAGATGTAAACTTGGCCCAGATAGTGACCGGCCTGAGAGTAACTTGGCCAGATAGTGACCGGCCTGAAGTAACTTGGCCAGATAGTGACGGCCTGGAGAGTAACTTGGCCAGATAGTGACGGCCTGAGAGTAACTTGGCCAGATAGTAAAACCTGAGAGTAACTTTGGCCAGATAGTAACGGCCTGAGAGTAACTTGGGCCAGATAGTGACGACCTGAGAGTAACTTGGCCAGATAGTGACGAGCCTGAGAATAATTTGGCCAGATAGTGACGACCTGAGAGTAACTTGGCCAGAATTAGTGACGACCTGAGCAGGTAACTTGGCCAGATAGTGACGACCTGAGAGTAACTTGGCCAGATAGTGACGAACCTGAGAGTACTTGGCCACATAGTGACGACCTGAGAGTAATTGGCCACGATAGTGACGACCTGAGAGTAACTTGGCCAGATAGTGACGACCTGAGAGTAACTTGGCCAAGATAGTGACGACCTGAGAGTAGTCCTATAACAGTCCTCCTGTATTCTAATGTATGGTCATATTTCTTCTGTTCACTAGTTAACATTAAACATGTCATAACTTGTCTGCCTTGTTCATTTCTTTGTGATGATATTGAATGTGAACCAGTTATGTTCTATTAAAGAGTGTTTTTATTCACTGGGGGGACATGTGTATATACAGTAAATATATAAATAATAAAAAATGAATCAGCTGTCCCAAAAAGTCTCTTTTTGTTCCTTTCCAACATCCATTGGACTGAGAGTTTTGGATCTCTTACTCTCTCTCTCTGTCCCCCCTCCTCAATTCAATTCTCTCTCTCCTGCTCCCCCCTTTGTCTCTCTCTGCCTCTACCCATTCTCTGCCCCTCCCCCCTCCTTATTCGCTCTCTCGATACCCGTCCCTCTCGGCGTCTCTCTCTCTGCCCTCCCCATCCATCCTCTCTCTCTCCCCCTCCCTCTCTCTCTCTCTCTCTCTCTCTCTCTCTCTCTCCCCCTCCGCTCTCTAACACCCCCCCCCTCTCTCTCATCTCCACAGGTGCAGCAGGTTGATAGGGTTTGTTAGACTATACAGAGGAAGTAGTCACTGTGATGTGAGTGGTGCTCGTTTGGTGATTTATCTCGTAATCATCACACAAAAATACACACAGAAGAGATGAGAAACAATACACCAGGGATGTGGACATACTGATTCCTCAGGGATATCTCTAGTTCCGAATTAGGTGTCCAGTGTTTCCATTACCGGCGAGTGGTTCATGCAGGTCATGCTTTGAGATCCAGTCTGAGTGTTCTAGAAGTTGCCGTAGTGTTTTTGATGTTGTTAGAGTTCTTGCTTATGTTTTGAAGTGTTGTAGATGTTCCTTATGTTTTTGAGTGGTTGGTAGAGTTGCCTTATGTGTTTTTGAGTGTTCTAGAGTTGCCTTAAAGTGTTTTTTGAGTGTTCTAAGGTTGCCCTAGTGTTTTTGAGTGTTGTAGAGTTGCCTTAGTGTTTTTGAGTGTTCTAGAGTTGCCTTATGTTTTTGAGTGTCTAGAGTTGCCTTAGTGTTTTTTGAGTGTTCTAAGAGTTGCCTTATGTTTTTTGAGTGTTTCTTAGAGTTGCGCTTAAGGTGTTTTTGAGTGTTGTAGAGTTGCCTTAGTGTTTTGTTGAATGTTCTGAGTTGCCTTAGTGTTTTTAAGTGCTCTGTTAGAGTTGCCTTAGTGTTTTTGAGTGTTGTAGAGTTCCTTAGTGTTTTTGAGTGTTGTAGAGGTTCCTAGTGTTTTTGAGTGTCTAGTTGCTATAGGTGTAGTTGCCTTAGTGTTTTTTGAGTGTTGTAGAGTTGCTTAGTGTTTTTGAGTGTTTTAGACTTAGTTTTTTTAGTTGATGCCGCTTAGAATGTTTTTGAGGTGTTGTCTAGAGGTGCCTGTAGTGTTTTGAAGTGGTCTGAGTGTTCTAGAATGGTCTTCTCACCCACACTGGATAAGAGACGGGAGGGGAGACTGGACAAGTGCCCAGCTCTGCCCGTGATGACACCTCTAGGTGAGTCAAGTAAGTACACATTTCATTTTCTTGTTCATATTGTAGATGATTGAATTTTCTCTTTCCTACCTCCTTGTCATGTGTGAAGTATACGCATGGTGAAAAAAACGCTCCAAATACACATGTAATCTGTGCTGACTTGTTGCAAACCCTCAGACAACGTATGACCTGTGATAATTAATCTGATTATGACCGAGCTGGTCATTTAAATGAACATTTGAACCATCTTTTGGCCATGTTTCTGATATAATGCTCCACCCGGCATTCAGCCAGAAGAAGTACTTGGCCACCCCTCATATAGCCTGGTTCTCTTCTAGGTTTCTTCTCCTTAGGTTTTTGGCCTTTCTAGGGGTAGTTTTTCCTAGCCACCGGCTTCTAACAGCCTGCATTGCTTGCTGTTTGGGGTTTTTAGGCTGGGTTTCTGTCAGACTTGAGAATGATGAAAGCTGCTGTTAAGAGGGCTATATAATATTTGATTGAATTTGATTTGAAATGTGGGAAAAAAATAAAAATAATTATAATATACAGTACCAGTAAAAAGGTTTGGGACGAGCTACTGCATTGTCTGACTTTAGATGAAATTCATTACAGACTAAAAGGGATTTAAGAAACAAACTTTTCAAACTAAAGGAACTTGTGGCAGGGAAAAACCCACACTTTGATAGAAAAAAAAAGGGGTTTTGTCACACTTGGTATGGTGTCATAATATCAGTCCAAAAAACTACTAAATACAAAAGTATAGGTAGTAGAATACCAGTAGTAAGAACTAATCCTAGAAATGAGCTTACATTACCAGTCAAAAGTTTTGGACACACTACACATTTCCAGAGGTTTTTCTTTTTTTTTTTTACCTATTTTCTAGTAGTGAAGACATCAAAAAGTGATGAAAAGAAAAAAAACCAGGTTATGGAAATCACTGTAGAACCAAAAGGCGTGTTTAATACAATTCAAACATGATATTTTATATTTGAGATTTTTCACAAAGTAATCACTCTTTGCCTTTGATGACAGCTTTGCACACTCGTTGAAGAGTTGACTATATAGTGCACTAAGGACCAGACCCAAGGAAGAGTTGACTAACAATAGTACACTAAGGACACCGAGGAAGGTAGTGAACTATATAAGTTCGACTAAGGACCTCCGGGAGTTGTTGACGTATTTAAGTGTACACTCTAAGGACTTCAAGGAAGAGTTGAAACTATATAGTACATAAAGGGACCAGGAAGAGGTTGAAACTTATAGTACACTAAAGGACCTTGGGAAGAGTTGACTATATAGTACTAACTAAGGACCCTGGGAAGGTTGACTATATAGTAACACTAAGGACCCTGTGGGAAGAGTTGACTATATAGTACATCTAGGACGCGGAAGAGTTGACTATATAGTAACTAAAAGGACCTGGGAGAGTTGACTATATATGTACCCTAAGGACGCTCTGGAA